>NC_045430.1:204841752-205144783 GCF_902635505.1 Sarcophilus harrisii | reverse complement strand
CATCAATGATTTCCCTGCTAAACCTTTGGTTCCTTATCTCCAAGTTAGGGATCTACCTCACAGGCAGGAAAGAACTTAAAGGCTTACACAAATGTATTCTACTGAACGCTGCTGGGTAGAGTGGTGGAATAGGGTGGAGAACTTGAGCCAGAAGACCTGAATTCAAATCCAGCCTCAGACACGTACCAGATCTGTGACTTCTTTCTGCCTCAGTTTTCTTATCTGAAAATGGGAAGTGATACAAATAATAACTCCTATTCCCCAAAGGTGTTGTGAGGATAACATCTGTAAAACATTTTACAAACCTTAAAACGTTATATAAATGCTAATTATTATTGTTAGTGTAGATCTATTATCATTTTGGGGAATGCAACTAAATACCACAAGAGATGATGGACTTTGCTATAAATGAAGTTTACAAAAGTATAAATCCTGACTTGGTAGTCAGGAGATCTAGTTTATAGTTTTGCCTACTACTACCTAACTTCATGATTTTGGACAAATCATAATCTGATTCAATTTTTTCACCTATATAATGGAAACAATAATTCCCAACATAACCCTCTTCTCAGGGGTATTATGAGACTTAAACTAAGGTATATGAATACATTTAAAAAAATAAAGAACTGTGCCAATGTACAGCAGCATTATGATTCTTTAATAGAGGTTCTAAGCTATTGCTTGAGCTGATTTTATTCTCCTTATCGATTTGTAAGAGCTTCTAATATATTGCTGATTCTTTCTCCTGACAGTAATTGTGGTTTCTCTGGTTTACAGGGGAAGCCCATTAGTTTTGATTTTTCTATTTTTCAGCCTAATAGCATCTCTTTTGATTCTTGCTTGTTGCCTTATTGCAATGGAACAAAAACCTATGTTATAAACCTGAGACAAAAAGCAAATTGCTCCTTTATGAATAAGCAAACTTTTAGTGTTAGGTGGTACATACAGGGCTCCCAGAATTCCTGTAGCAGGTAGCATGTGAGAGCTGCTTAGGCCAGGTATTGAAATTAGTCTACGCTCAATGGCTCAGTGTGAAGAAGAAAATAGGCCATGTCTAAAAGAAATTAGGCTGCAGGCAAGCAAGAATTTTAATTAAAATGGAAATGATGACCAGGGCTTCCTCTCTAAGCTACAGCTGTTCATTCATGGACTGCTTCATAGCTTAACCCTATCCTGTCCAAGAGAGGGCTAAGCAGTTTGAAAATTCTCAGGAAATGGTGGCTGATGCTATATTTTCATAAAGTGTGTTAGGTGGCAGGTGGATGGTTAACTCAGCTGATTAAAGCACTGTGCTATGAAGGCCTAGACCATGAGTTTGATCCCAAGTCTTAGATTCAATATCTAATTGTATCTGATGGCTCTTCTCTGATACATAGTCTTCGACTGTATTACTGACTGTTACAATTTGCAAATGTACATTTTTGGTCATGAGGGAAGACTGGTAAGGGCTCAGGAATAGATCAGTGCAACCCCATCTCCATGACTGGAAAAACAACTCAAAATCAAGGGGAAAAAGGGTCTAGCATGTCCTCCTTCTACCAAATCCTGACCATTTGCGCTATGGAACTTAAGAAAAATTGGGCTTATACAAGAGATATAACCAGATTGGTTCCATGATATTTCTAATGTATAGATTTGCATTAGCTCATATTAACATGGACTTAAGGATGTTTCTGTCAACTTGTCTATAAAATCAATCTTTGGCTGTTCCCACAAATAGGCCCTGGAACTCCAGGTTAGATAGTGGAAATAGTGGCTAGAACATCTATACAAAGCCTGTTCAGAGTGGAGTGAGCACATTAAGGGATTTTTATCTGTTCATAATCCAAACTGTAAATATACAGATCACCCTGTATGGTTACTCTAATCTACTATCTCTTTGGAATAGGAACATCCTTGGGGATGAGGGAGTATTCAGAACTATATGCGTTTCTCGCGTTGCCAGTTGCCTTAATATTCATTTTTGATTTATTATGATATTTATCATAAATAGAAAATTATTAAAAATAATTTCCCCTTAGTTTTGAAGAGCAATGTTGATACTGATAACAAAAAGGACATTTATATAGTTCTCTAAGGTTAACAAATACTTTACAAATATTACTTTGTTTTGTCCTCACAAAAACTGCAGGAGGTAGGTACTATTTTTATCCTCATTATACAGAAGAGGAAACTGAGGCATAAAGTTGTGATTTCTGGAAGTTACATGGCTAGTGAAGCGTCTGAGGCTGGATTTGAACTCAGATCTTCCTGACTCCAGATCCAGTGCTCTCTTCACTGGGCTACTAACCTTCAGTATCTGAATAGAGTGTAAGTGACTTGAATTTGCAGTTGGAAAGAAGTAGGAACAAATTCTGAATCTGATACATTAGCTATGTTATCAGAGGCAAAATACTCAGTCTTTCAGAGCCTCATTTTCTTTATCTGTAAATTGGGTTAAAATCTATTGTACTTACCCCACGGGATTTTTGTGGGGCTCTACTGAGGTAATCTAAATGAAAGCTTTGTAAATGTTAAATATATGTTATTTGTTTTGCTTTAGCAGAGATGGGGAACAGGTGATATTATGTTACTGGAGAAAGGAGTGTTTGAATAAATATGATGCTATGTTAGCATGTGTGTCACAGAAGTGAAGGCAGCCTTCTTGCTAGGTGCAGCTAGGTGGCAACGTGGATAGAGCACCTACTCTGAAGTCAGGAACTTCTCTGTTTAGAAACAGCCTCAAGACTCTTAACTCATACCAACTGAGCAAGTCACTTAGCCCCAATTGCCTTGGGGGAAAAAAGAATCCATACCAAGGTGTGCCATCCTAATCCTACTTAAAACAAGTGCCCAGGTATCAATTCTATCAATACTAAAGCCCATTAGGGCTTTTGGAATAAAATTTGTGCTCTAGGTGCAATAATTTGACTATTACTGAAATAATCTAGTCTAAGCCACTTATGGTTTAGGAAACCCAGGAAAGACTAACCCAAGGTTACATCGTTTGAGATAGGACTTGAACCTGGGGCTTCTGACTCCAAATCTCCAGCTCGTTTTATCACACTACATCAACCTCTGTTTTAATAACCACTTTAAGAAGTCCTTTGAAATGTTCACCCTTTTCCCAAGCTGAGATAACGGTGGTAAACAAGAAAATAGCAATCCGAGTGGTAAAATAATGTTTTATTCCATGGATGAACAAACGCTACCATGCCACGTCCTCACTTCCCTCCTACCACATCTCATGGCCAGAGCCGGGTTCCCCTTCCAGATCAGGTTCGCTTTGCTGACAGTCAAGCCCATTGGAGTAGCAAAAGCATGAACACATAGCATTCTGATTGGTCCTGTTTGTCAGTGGGTTGATCTCTTCGCAAAAATGGTGGTGTGTGTCACCTTCCTTTGTTTAGAAAACAAAAACCAAAACAAAAAACAAACAGAAAATCCCATGAAGGTCTTCCAAGTTGACCTAACTACAACTGACAGGCAAAGCTTAAAGGTGAAACCGAAATCCCCAACCACTGAAAAGCATCACGGATATGTCTTCACTGCTGTCAGATGCCGAGGTCACCCACAGGACAACTGCAAGCCGAAGAAATTGGTACTGACATTCAGGCTGTCAACACGTGAGAAAGGAAATGACAGTAATTGATATATTTCCAACTAGCATTTCTAAAGAGTTCAGATCAGCCAAAGAGTGTTAGCATGCACGCTGAACACAAGATTAATATCGCCAGGGGGCTGAGGGAGTAGGGCAGGGAGACTCCACGAATGACTGACATACATTCCTTTATATACAACAAAATGAAATATACACTATGAATATTGGCTGTACATTTGGTCAGAGTATATCTTACAAGGCTAACGTAGAAAGCAACATCAACCTTACCACTCAAAGGGGAGGGCAATGGAACAATTCCCAGGAAATGAAGTCCAATTCTGACATGTTCTTATACACATAGATCTTTTTTCTCTTCAGGTTTTTCTTCTACAAGGGTTACTGTGACTTGAGCATACTTAATAAGACTGGAGAGGATGGAATCAAAGCCCTGTCATTTTTACCAAATGTGATACTGACAGACGAGACCACTTAGGGAGAAATGGGACTTGACAGTTTTAGTTTCTGGAATGGAATGGAGATGGACAGTGGCAAATCTAAACCCAAACCCAAATCAAGCTCTGGGGGAAAGCAGCCTCTTGCAAATGAACATGCTTGGGGTGCCTTCCATCCCTCAGTTTTCTGAAATGGCTTCACAATGTGTCTGACTCATGACCTTAAAGACAAAGTAGTTAGTTTAGGTGTTTCCTTATCCAAACAAGGGGAAAGCCTTCAGATGGACAGGGAAGAAGCAAAGCAAAGCCAAGGAACTCCATGACAACAGAGCTGCAGATAAAAACTATATAAAAATACTAATTAATTACATAAGGTTAAACATTAGCATAACTATACTTTTTACAGTCCAGAGTCTGTCTTCTTCAAAGCAGCCTGGTAGTAACACTGAATCTTCTAATGATGGGAAGGAGCAAGCAAGTATACGAATCTTTAAAATACCCTTAAAATAATTGTGCTATAATCTTTGTTGGTTTTTTTTTTAAATTTCCATGACAGTTTTATCGGACACAATGTGATGCTGCTGACAATGGCGCTCTAATGCAGGAGGTGGGCTTCAATGCTACTGTTGGATAGCTTGGGTTTAAAGGGCCAGTGATCTGGCCAGTGATCTCTATGTCCTCAAGGCGGGCCTTTACTACCATTGATCCTTGTGGTAGAGGGGATGGGAGGGGCACTTAATCCAGCAGTCACTCTGTGGCCAAGAGAAGGTGATGCCTTGAAGGTATATTCCTTGCAGACAGTAGTCTCGGTTGGACCCGTCATGCGTGATGTCCCTCTTCCTGGGAAGGAGCTTGCTGCTGAGACAGAGCAGGAAGACCGCCTTCACTTCTGTGACACACATGCTAACATACATTTCTTTCCCCAGCTCCTCCCCTGGGGGAATGGCAAGGGGAGGGGTGGGGAGAGAACACTTTTCAGTTGCATATTGTTAGATAGAAAGAACCATTTTTGTGCTTGATGGGGATGCACATTTAGTCCTCCTCCTCTTCCTCTTTCATTGTGACTGTGGGCAGTTTGTCCTGAATCCTGAAACACTCCACAAAGAAGTTGATGATGGATTGGTACAGGTGCTGCTCCAGGGAGGAGCTGTGGAAGTAATGGCTCTCATCTGGGTAGATCTGTAAGGGGAGGCAGGGAGAGAGCATTAGGCACAATTACAGTTAAAAAACTCATCATTTCCTGAAGGGGTAACATAGAATGCTGTATTTGGCGCCATATAAATAGGTGGTGCTGTGGATAGAATGCCAGACCTGGCATCAGGAAGATCCCCAGCTTCAAAAACTTAACTTCCTTTATGACTTTGTTTCTTCATCTGTAAAATGGGAATAATACGATTTTCAATTTATTGTGTTGTGAGGATAAAATGAAACATTTGTAAAACACTTGTCAAAACTTATAGTACTATACAAATGATCATTATTATTAGAATGTAAATGAAAGACCCACTTTCTCCATGAAGCCCTGCTATCTCAGATGAGCTTTCTGTGGAGACTTTGGATTAAAATCCCACCTCTGACACTAAACAGATGACCTGGGACTTAACCTCTTTGGGCCTCAGTTTCCTCATCTGTTAACTGAAGGAATTCAATCAGTTGGCCTCTGAGGTCCTCTACAATTATAGATCTATGATCAGTCAATAGTATTTATTAAATGAAATAATTCTCATTTAACCAAATAACTTTGCCAACTTTGCAAAATTGTAAATTGAAAGTTGGTGCTGATTTGTACTTGTAAATATTTTCTCAGGTGGGACTTAACTGTGCTAATGTCATTCCATGTCTAATCCCTATTCCTATTTAATAGAGGCCATGTTTCCTTAAAACTTTAGGGAGTAATATAATATAATTGTTCTGACTTCTATTTTATAAATAAAGAAAGTGAGATTCAGAGAATGATTCTGAACTTTATGAGATCATAAGCTAACAAGTGCCTAAGCCAGAACTCAAAGTATGTTGTCTTTCAACAATTTCCATTTTTCCACATTGTTGCTCTGAGAGTGGTTCTGTCTAATATGAAGTTGAAACCATATAATTATTGAATAACTGTTGAATAAATGATTACTATTCAGTTTATATTCGATACAAAAGCATAGGATCTGGAATTGTCAAGCACATGAAAGATAGCCTGGTTGACTTTTCTTTCATTCTATAAATGACAAAACTCAGTTCCACTGAGGTTAGGTGACTTGTCTAAAGAGGTCGTAAGAGCTGAGATAAAGATCAAATTATATGATCAAATTATGTGACTTCTAATCTATTATTTAATGATGATCCAATTGAAGATGGAAACAAAGCCAGGTAAGAGATGCTGAATATAAAAAAGCATGTTATGGTCATGAAAAAAATGGTGTCAGGAATGTTAACAGTAAGATTTTGTTGAGGTTAGTCAAGAAAAAGTATTAAAAAAAAAGGTTAGGGGAAAAAAAAGCTATGTTGGGGAAAGATGAATATTAAAGAATTGCTGGTGGGTGTGTATGGTGTTATATCAATGGTGAGAAGGTAAAGCTTTTAAAGTCCTCAGCATCTGTGTCCTTTGCCAAGGAGAATTACCTCTGAGTGGGACAGAAAAGAATATGACCAATGGGAAATTGGTATCAAAGATCCCCCAGAGGTCGGTAGGAAAGTCCTTAGTTCTCCTTAATGAATTTAAGGAATGATTTTAAAGCAGAGTCTAATCTTGGGAATCAGACTAAACCCAAGCCAATTTCTCAAGTATATTAAGGCTGCTTAATAACTGTCCTTAATCATTATTTGTCCAGTGGATATCACTGCTACAATAAAACTAAACATAGCTTTCAGAACTAAATTCTATCATCTTAACAACTAATAAAGTTTTGCTTTGGATTTTTAAGTTTCTGGCTAATTCAGTTCAACTCCTTTATTCTAAAAACGAAGAAACTTAAATCCAATGGATGTAAAGGGACTTTCCAAGGCTATATAATGATTCAAGTTACTAAGGATTTAACCCAAATTCCAAGTCTAATGGCCTATCAACTGCACTGTTTCATTTAGATTTACAGAAATTCAACCCAACTCAGGATATTTATTAACCCCTCCCTCCCCAACACATGATAGATACTGGAGATATAAAAATGAAATGAAATGATAGATCTTGCCCTGGTTGGAGTGTGTCTATAAATATACACATATCTAATACTTATATCTTTATATAGACATATGTGTATATGACATACACAGGTAATGGAGAGACTAGCCTTCTTGGGCTAATGCAGTATGCCCATCCACATGGAGCCTTGTTGAGTCTGTTTCTAGAAAAGAGTGCTAGAAGGGGCCCTTCCTCTCTCTGATTCAGAGCATGGGCATCTAGATATCTTATCTTTTTGGTTACCATATGGTAATGAAAGACCTTAAATTGATTGCTGAGATTGGACTGAGTGTGCATACAAAAGGCTTGACCAAAAGAATGCTCTCTTCTGAGAGAGAGTGAGGAAGAAGAAATGCTATAAACTTCCAGGCAGGGGACATTTTGTGATCTTGTGGCGGCTTGAGGGAGAAGATAAGGCAGCTGTAGAACATCTGCTGCTGCTATTACTACTATTCCCTCCCCACCTGGATCTCTACTTGCCTGGAATACAAGATAATACCCTGGCCTGTTCCGTTTCTATGTCTGATACACATTTACCTAAGATCAAGAAAGAATATATTCAACAGAAGTGGTACCAGGTCTTCCTAGTCATACTGTGGCTTAGGAGAGGAAGTGTTGTACCAGGTGCTGCTGGGGTTCTCATATCTATCTTTCCACCTATAGTGACATGTGGCTATGAGACTCATATGACTTGGAAACTCAGCATTTCTTTTTTCTTTTTACTGGAAAGCTACCAGGATAGAGAGAGTGATGTCATCTGCTGAAGCCTTTTAAAGCCTTTATATGGCTAATCAGTTCTGACTCAGCAGCCAATTAAAGGTCTATTCATCACTAAGTAGTCTAAGATACTTGGATTTTATGAAGCAGGCTCATTAAGCCTCTACATGGTTATGCCTTGGATAGATAATACTAACTGTATCCCTAAGGACAGGGCCCTTATTGGCCAGTCCTTCATTATACATAAATATTTTAAAGACAATAAAGAAGCATTTATTAAGCACCTACTATTTGTCAGACCCTCATCTGGTACAGAGGATACAAAAACAAATATTAAATAGTCCCTGACCTCAAGGCACTCCTTCAAAATATGCTGTGGAAAAATGAGAGGAGGTAAGGATACTTTCCAGTTTAATGGAGGGTGATACTGGCAGAAGAATATGATAAATAAGTATGGATGATGATGTGAACAATGGCCCAGAGATAGGAGAGGGGGAGGGAGAATAGAAGATTATGATGAGTTTTGTTTGGCTGGAATAAAGAACAGATGAAAAAGAATAGCATGAGATAAGTCTGGAAAGGTAGACTGGAAAGAGCCAGAGCCATGAGTGTATGTTGTAGTTTGTAGGCAAAATGAAGCCACTAGAGATTTTGCAGGTGATGCAAACAGAGGAATTTGTTTGTTTGTTTGTTTGTTTTGGCCAGGTGATTATAAGTGTGCAGGCAAAAGGTGGTAACATGGAGGCAATGTGAGAAGCTAGAGAGTGGAGAGAAGAGAAATATTCTAGTTGGATACTTAACAGGAATTGGCAACAGATTGGACATGTAAGGTAAGGGGAAAAATAAATCTGATAGTCTGGATGCCTGAGCTAGTCATTTATAGAAAAGGGTAAAGTTGTTTTTTCTTTTCTTTTCTTTTCTTTTTTTTTTAATTTGCAGCATTGAGGGATGGGGGAAGATAATCTTGGATTAGGATGTGGATGCAGAATTCAACAGCCTGGCAGAACATTTTGGTGGAAAGGTCCAGCAAACAAGTGGAAATGTGGAACTAAAACTCAGGAACCCACTAGGCATGTGTGCTCAATAAATTCTAAGGGCTCCCTATTGCCTCCACATCAAATACAAAATCTTCTGTTTAGCATTCAAAGCCCTTCCTCAGGCAGCCTCCTCCTATCTTTCCAGTCTTCTTAAATCTTAGTTCCCACCATGTACTCTTCAAACTAGTGATAGGATCCTCCTGGCTGTTCCATGAATAAGACATTTCATCTCTCAACTCTGGACATTTTTTCTGGCTGTCTCCCATGCTCTCCCTCTCTGTGTGGTCATATCCTGGCTTTCTTTAAGTCTCAACTAAAATTGCTTCTAACAGGAAGTATTTCCCAACCCCTCTTAATTCTAATGCCTTCCCTCTTTTGAATTAGCTCCTATTTATTTTGTATCTATAATCCGTTTGGTTGTTGTCTCCTACATCAGGCGGAGTTTCTCATAGCCTTTTGCCTCTTTTTGTAACCTAATGCTTAGTACATGGCTAGTATATGATAGGTCTTTTTTACAAATATTTACTGGTTATTGATCTCTGGTCTGAAATCCTAGTTTGCCAGACCCCAAACTCTTCCTTCCTTTGCTCTAAAATTGATCAACTCAATGTGAGTGTAGGTTTATCCAGCAGGCTTACTAAAACAAAGTTCCAATTGCTCCTAGCCCCCTCCATAGAATAGTTATTTTGATACTGATCTATCTTGTTCATTATAGAATCAGTGGTACAGGAAGCCTTCCTTCATGATTCATCATACCATAAGTGGAAAAGCAATGTCTCCTAATTCACATCAGTAAACATGTAAAAAGCAGCTACATATGAAAAGCACTATGCTAGGTGCTGATAATATACATAGACAAAAATGAAACAGTGTCTGCCCTTTGGCATTCTAAGGACATACAAGCTTGGAAGTAAACAGGAGATAACTTGTTTTACTTTATTTTATTGTTGCTGTTGGGGAGAGTGCTGAGAACTGAGGACACCGGGAAAGTTTGCTTTAGCAAGCGTGTCTCACTGAAGCTAAATCTCTCTATAACCTCCATAGAATTGGAGCTGTCCAAAAAGGGGATGGGTTGAGGGGTGGGGGGAGTGTTAGTCAGTTATTCCTCACTAGCAGCCTTCAAGCAGAGGCTGGAGAGCTACTTGTTAGGGATGTTGTAGAAGATATTTGTTCAAATATGCATTGGATTTCATGACTGAGGTCCCTTCCAAGTTTCAGATTCTCTGGGTGCTAATGCAGCCCTTGGGTTGAATATTTAGTCTGTTTACCCACCATATCTGCGTGCATTTAACATGGCACAGAAAAGCAATGGGCCTGGCGTGAGATTCTGCCTTTGGTGCTTACTACTTTGGACCAGTCATTAAACCCTGGGGCTCAGGACCCTCCTCTGTAAAATGAAGGGAATGTATTAGGTGACTTCTAAAGTTCTTTTCAACTCTGTGACAAAACTGTATACACAAACACAGTTGTGATTTGTATAAACAAGACTTGATATGTAAAAATCCATGTTTTCTGCCCAGAATATTCTACCAGGGATGTCCTATATTTCAACCAATCAATCAGTGAAAGCAAATGACACATAGTAATGGTTCTGTGGTTGACTGAAGGGAAGAAGTTACACCTGGTGCAATGTGGCATTCTGAAAACAGATCAGTCTCCAGGTGTAAAAGCTGAGTGCTCTAGAAGGAATCACTTTGCATGTGGGCAAGAGCTGCTGACTCCTCTCTCTCAACCTTACAAAGAGTCAGAAGTTTTGGACTTCCTACCTGGGATAGTAGCAGCAGCCCTAGAGCATCATTGGCTTGTGGTAGAATCTGGAGTTGAGAAGCACAATGAAACCAAAGGAGGGGATCTCCATGAGGACTCACAAAGGTAAAGGAGGACTTCTAATAACCAAGGGCTTGAGTTACACCCTTTGGCCTTCCATGTTTAGGTTCATTCTCCCTAGTGACCTTGTATGTGTGTGAGGGGTAGCATTTTTGCTCTGGTTGTTTTGACTATGCCATCTCAGAAAATACCCTTTCTAAATGTAATTGAACCTGGCTGGCTGTAATCAAGGGGGAACATACCTGCTGGGGGCTCATGAATGATAGTAATAGAGTTCTCCACCCCTCAGGGCTGTCCCTGGGATGCCAAGAGAAGAAATAGTTAGCTGCCCTCTGGGGACCCAGTTAGCCAGCACGAGTGGAGGGAGGGAGGAGAATGAGCCCAGTTGGGGTGCAATAACACAATTATGTTTTCTAAATGAGAAAACAGGTCTGTTCACATATACCATACCTGCAAGCTGTAATTAGCCTTTCCTCTAATTAGATGTGCAATGAGCTCTGCTGTATGCTGGAAATGGATTTTTTCTGCAGGGGGGAAAAAAGAAGTGTGTTTCAGAAGCCATAATCACAATTCAAATGGAACTTATTCCCAGGTAAATGTCCAATCATTGCTTAGGTCACTTACCATCAGCAGTTGCGTGGATGATCAAGAACTGCTGTTCTTCCAGGGATGACACCCGATGGGCTAATCTAGTCATCTGGAAGGAGGCACAGACCAAGGGTGTGAATTAGTAGTTTTTAGCACAAGAAATAAAGTGTTTTTTTAAATGCATATATAGGATGTCTTCAAAGTCTTTATGCTTTTAAAGCTTAAGACTGCACTTAGACTTTTAGACCTCCTTGCTGTTGTTTTTGTCCTTCCTTCTGGAAGAGGGCCATGACATGCAAGTGAATTGGATTGAAGTGAAGGAGGGGTATGCAAGATCACCTGCCTCACTTTCCCCTCCAGTGCCATTTGGGTTAAGTGGCCAGATACAGATCAGGAGATGGCTCTGGATGCAATGGGAAACCTTGGCTTTTTTAAACTAAAAGCTTAAACAGGTCTCAGTTTAACCTATTCATTGATTAAAGCTAGGTAGTTACTAAGAATCTCCTCTTTCATTTAGTCCCTCCAAATCTAAATTAATTAATGAATCTGGGAGGGGAAGACCCTCGGAAATAGGCAGCAACTCTGGAATCTGGGGGTTAAAGGTGGAACAATCCCGTGATTCAGAGCTTTTCTTTGTTAATTCTTGCCTTTGCTCACCAGACCAAAAAAGAATAATAATAAAAAAGTTCTTCTTCCTCCTTATTACAAAGTGCCAGTATTTCAGCCAATGAACACTAGCTGGTTCTTAGGTCTGAGAATTGGGGTCAATAATTCAGGCCATACTTTTGTTCCTATGGTTTATAATGAACAAAGTGCCCCCCATAACATGATATCCTTATGAAGGTATCCCTAACCCAAAGATAGTTTAATAGACAACTAGCTATTTCAGAACTGAAAGTGATTGATCATATTGTCCAACCCATGATTTAATAAATGTGGGATGTTGGTAACAGAATGGTTAGATGACTTTCCCAAGGTGACCCAACTAAATAAACTGGTAGAGTTGTGATTTTAATCTGGGTCTTTCTGACTTTAGTCTAGTACTCTTCCATTGAGTTTCACAACAGCCTGGGAGGGATAGCATGACACTGGAATTTTTGAGGATCTCATCTAAGGTCATATGGCCTTTAAAAGATGGAGCTGGGCCCCAGGTCTCCTGATTCCTAACCTGGGGCATATTCCACTGTGCACCCCCGCCTCTCATTGCAACTCAGACACTTCTCTAGGATATTAGCCAGAGAAGCAGGAAATAGCCTTTCATCCAGATACAGTAGTATTGGAAAGACAATTAAGTAATATGATTTTAAGGGACTAACTTGGGATGGATCCCTGTGCCAGAATTATTTGCCTAATGATATCAGCAGGCCCTTTTTATTTTACTTTTCTTAAAAAAAAGTTCTCTCTCCCATGCTTTTATATCCCCTTCATTTCCAAATATGTCCCTCCTGTTTCCTTATTCAGAAAACCATAATTTATAACAAAAGTTAAAGAGAACAACAGTTCAGCAAAACCAATACATCAACTGTGCCTAAAAGCATATGTAATATTCCATATTCTCCTTCTCTTTCTCCATTTGGCAAAGAGAAGAGGACATTTCCTTTAGTAACAGACAAATTTAGCTTTTATTCCACAATGGGGGACTTCAAATGCAAAGGTTCATGGGAGAGGTGAGAAGGTCATTGGGTATGTGAAAGGAAAAAATGGGGGATCCTAGGCAATTAGTGGTGAGATGTTGGAGGGACACAGAAAGATGATGCTTTCTGTATCCCGGACTGGGCGGTTGTTTTTGAGGGTCACTCTGTCCAAACATACCTCATATGCTCTGTTGTCAATTCCAAGGAGGCCCAAATATCTTTCAGAAAATGCAGAAGCTTTGGGGAAAAAAAGAGGAAAATATTAGCTACCTATCCCTTGGCTTGGAAAGCAGATACTCTGCCCATTTCTATTCACAAAACAGATTTTCACCTTGATCTAGAAGACTTTTCTTGAATAAAGCAAATTACTATCGTATTTTAAAATGTGTACTTTGGATTTTTTTTTGATAGTAAAACTTTTGTTTCTTGGGCCTATATTAATGTGATTTCTAAATTAATGCCCAAAGACTTTTGTGATCCCTTCAATTACTAATGTTCTTCCTCAAATTATCTCCTATAAAACCTACTTATATCCTTCCATTAGAATGTGTGACTTTCTTAAGAGCTGGGAAAATACTACTTTTTATCTCCAAGGCCTAACACAGAACTTTGTATGTAGTATTTAATAAATGAGTGTTAAATGAAATTATACACAAGGGAAAAGAATCAAATAAAGATTAAATAAGTCATTGCCAGAAGAGGTTCATGAGGCTTAAGACATATGCAATTCCGTTTCTTTCCAATGCTATTTCTAGCTGAATCCAAAATTTTGTACAATTGATGATTCATGTTTAGAATGATGATTTTCCTAGGCACTGCTAGTTCCTTAATCATCAAGGCAAAAGTCAATTCTCTCCTTTACAAAGACAGGGAAATGAAAGCATATATTTAAAAACATTTCTGCAAGATTAAAATAAAAAACAGTGTTTTTAAGTGAACCTTCAAGTACCTAGAAGATTCAACCCTTATGTCAGAACTTCTATGCATTCTGAGTAATCCTGGTTTTACTGAAGATTTAAATTAAATCTATAATGGAAGGTATATTTTTGAATAGAAAAATTCAGCTATTGTGAATTTTCAGACCCTGCCTTATCAACTAGATCATGTTCATTTCATGACAGGCACCAGGAAATATAAAATAAATATAGATAATTTTGGGGGAGATGGTGGTTGTGAGAATAGGAAAGATCTTATTTATAAGATGGTACCTGAACAAAACTTTGAAAAAACTAGGGATCAAACTAAGAGGTAGAGGTGATAAGGAAATATACTCTAGGTACAGGGGACAATCTGTATTGTTACTGGGACATGTACATATTATTTGACAAAAACTGCTTAGAAAATTGAACAGCAGTTTGGAAGAAATTAGATTTAGACCAATACCTCACACATAGTTAATTCCATCCAGGGAAATGGCTCATAAAAGCATAAGTAAAGTTCAGGGATTGTTGTTTTGTAAAGTATGGGGAAAGAAAGAAAGAGACTACACTTGTACTACTCAGATACCTCATGCTCTGCCCCCCCCCCAAAATATCAACTACTTTTCAACTTTTTCCCTCCTTTCTCAGAAAATACCTAAGAAAGATATAAACCCTCAATCCAGTGAAGGCCCTTCAGAGATCTAGAACCATGACGGAGGAAAGAAAAGGGAGTGAAAATGTAAGTACAAAGCCTTGCTCCCTTCCCTTCTCTAGCTGGGATTGAGCACTTCTCTTCATTCTTAAGTCATTTAGACCTTCTATCTGTTTTAAATCCAGCTCCTGCAGAATATAAATGTGATTTGTGGTAATAAAGGCCAGCAAGCCCCTGCTCTGTGATAGGCACTGTGCAATATCCTGGGAATATAGAAGAAATGTTCTTGACCTTAAAGGAACTCACATTCTAGGAAAGAGACCCTCAGAGGGAATTATATTAGCAATGAGTGGGGGACACTGGGAAAAGTCTCTTGAAGAAAGTGGGACTGGAGCTAAGTCTTAAAAAAGCTAGAAAAACTAGTAGGAAGATAATAACCATCCTCGTCATCATCATGATCATCATGGCTAACATTTATACAGCACCTTATAGGGGCCAGGTAATGCGTCAAGCCCTTTACAAGTATTTCATTTGATCCTAACAACAACCCTGGGAGGTAGGTGCTATTATTCTCCCCACTTCCCCCATCAGGATGCATTATACAAATTGTTTTTGTAAGGGACTCTGAGTCACTAAAGATGGAGAGATTAGAATTTGAGCTGAGGGTGTATGTGAGAAACAATACTGCTCACAGATATATCAATCATGTCCCCTGAGACTCAGTCCCTCCTGGTGACAAGGACTATTTACCATAGTATTTGAAGTCTGTTATAGGGGAGAGAGCAGAACCGCAGGTGAAGACTGGACCTTGACTTTGACCTTGATTTTCCACTTTTGTTGGAAGAATATAAATACTCAGGTACCCACCATAATCCTAGTGTAGAAAGAGAAAAAGATTAGATATAAATTTCCATAGGTTAGTAATTCAAACAGTTTCAGAATATGATGGAATAAATCACAAGCACATTATTATAATTATAATTATTATAATTATACTCTATTGTTATAATAATAGTTTTATTATTATAATAAAGGAATCTATTTCCACTCAACTGCCCTGAAAAGCAAAAGGAAACACATTCTCTCACCAATCCTTTGGTCTTGAGTTTTGTGTTTGTATTGTCACATTTATTAAGTGTCTACTATGTGCCAGTCACTGAAGATACAAAAAATAAAAAAAAGCCCTGCTTTCAACTAGCTTACATTCTTCTGAGGGTGCAGGTGATGTGGAATAAGAACTTTACTCAGTCTGTTGTCAGAACTTTTTTGTTTCAAACAGGATGGGTTATTATAGTGGACTAATGTGAAATTAGTCTGGGAGATATTAATTGCTCAGAGGAGTTTACATTTAATCTAGAGTAATAGGAAATCACTATCTCTTAAAGGAGGGGGATGATACCTTATGTATGTTATTTTGACAGATGAATAGAGGACTATGAAATATATAAATGCAAAACAGTCATATGCCTACATATGTGTACAAAATTAGGTCCTCATTTTTATAGCAATTTGTTACAAATTTAGTATTGATAATGAATACAACTAAGTTTGATTAGCTATTATGAACATTCAAATAAATGAATCTCAATATATAGTGTTATAATGTTTTACTCATTTCCCTATATATTTCCATAAAAACATTCCCATTCAGGTTTCTTCTTTTATAGTTATAATTAGGGTGTTCCTTGTCTTTTTGCTTTTCCTTCCCCCTCCTTTCAATCAATGTTTGGCGATAAGAAAGCCTGAAATTCTCAGATTATTCGTTCTTCTGGGTAAGGTTATTGCAGGTTACTGTTGAGATGCAAACATTATCTGGAAGAGTCATCACATTTAGGACTTATCATCCTTTACCATCTTAGCTAGAAATTGGTTTGTCAAGATTCATTTCATTTCTCTAGAAAGCCCTAAAGGGATGGGATGTAGGAGAGATCAGTTTTGATATAGAAATGCAGATGAGAAAAAAAAAAAGCAAGCTCAGGTGTAAAGGGTGAAGATATAACACCTTCTCACCATCTCAAAAGGCCCCCAAAATCCCCTCTAGAAATGCAGTAGGAAGCATGAGAACACTGAGCAACTAGAAAGAGAATGGGAAGTAAGAAGCAAAAGGGTGCTAACATTCCCAAGATGGCTTCTTCATCATTTTGTTTAGGGCTGGCCCTGTTATTGTGATTACATTATATTAATTTGGGATCCAGAGCAATTCATTGTCTCACATGCTCCTATTTCTCATTAAATACTAGGCAAAGTCCTGACACAGAAGATACATCCTAAATAAATTTTCTATCCTTCATATTCAAAGCTGAATTTGCTGAACCCAGACTCTCTGAGTTGTACTCTCAGTACTGACAATGCTTTGTACTGATCTACCCATTCTTTAGACTTTTTCCCCACCTCATCCCATTTAACAGCAAATCAGGATTTCATATGGAAACCTAATTTTATTTCCCCCCAATATTTTAAACATTTTTATTTACAGTTTTGAGTTTCAGAGGGAAAAGGAACTGTATGTGTAAAAAAAAAAGGGACTTTTTGTAATAGCAAGGAAATGGTAATTATGTGGATGCCCATCAATTGGGGAAAGGCTGAATAAATTATGGTATATAAATGTAATGGAATATTATTGCTCCATAAGAAATGTTGAGCAGACTGGTTTTTAAAAAGCCTGGAAAGACTTACATTAACTGATGCCTATTGAAGTGAGTAGAACTTGGAGAACATTGTATACAGTAATAGCAAGATTATGTGATGATCAACTGTGATAGACTTGGCTCTTCTCAACAATGAGGTGATTCAAGGCAATTCTCCAATAGACTTGGCATGGAAAATGCCATCTACATCCAAATGGAGAACTATGGAGATGGAATGTGGATCAAAGCACAGTATTTTTACCTTTTTTGGGTTTCTTTATTTTTTTGTGGGTTTTTTTCCCCTTTTGGTCTTTTCTTGCATAACATGACAAATATGTTTAAAAGGATTATACTATATTTAACCTATATTATATTGCTTGCTCTCTTGGGGAAGGGAGAGGAAAGGAAGGGAAAAAATCTGGAACACAAAGTTTTACAAAAATGTATGTTGAAAACTGTGTTTACATATCTTAGAAAATTGTATTGCTGAGAATAGCTAAGTTATTCACAGTTCCTTGGTGAACAATACTGCTGTTACTATGTACAATGTTCTCCTGGTTCTGTTTGCTTCATTATGCATGAGTTCACGTCTTTACAGATTTTTCTAAAATCATCCTGCTTGCCATTTCTTATAGCAAAATAATATTCCAATACAATCATATGCCACAACTTATTTAGCCATTCCCCAATTGATGGGCATCCCCTTGATGTCCAATTCTTAGTCATCACAGAAAGAACTGCTATAAATAGTTTTGTACAAATGAATCTTTCCCCCCTTTTCTGGATGTCCCCCCTAGTACTGATATTAATGAATCAAAGGTATACAGAGTTTTGTAACACTTTAGACATAATTCCAAATTGGTCTCTGGAATGGTTGAATCAATTTACAACTCTACCAACAGTGCATTAGTGTTCCAGTTTTCCCACATCCCCTCCAAAATATAACATTTTCCTTTTTTTGTTATATTCACTACTCTGGTAGCTTTGAAGTCTGAGTTGTTTTAATTTGCACTTCTGTAATAGAGACTTAGAACATTTTTTTGTATGACTAGATTCTTTGTCTGAAAACTTCCTGTTTATATCCTTTGACCATTTATCAATTAGGGAATGACTTGTATTTTTATAAACTTCACTTGGTTCTCTAAATATTTGAGAAATGAGGCCCTTATCAGAGATACTTGTTGCAATTTCTTCTCCCCACCCCTGTTTCCATTTTCCTTATCATTGTGGTTGCATTGGTTTTGTTTCTGCAAAACCTATGTAATCCATTCTCTGGACATCTTATAATGATCCACAATCCCTCCCCTACAAGTTTTGGGAGAGAGAGAAAGCAAGGTCAAGGATCTAATCATTTAAGATAATCCTACAAGGCAGATGCTCTTCAGATTCCATCCTTGGCAAAGGTCCATTCCTTGGATCTCTTAAGGACTATTTCCTGTCTACTTTACACAGCAAGCAAGTCAACTGGCAAATGAACGTAATTATTATATCTTAAAAATACTTAAATCTAGGAAGGCTTTAAGAATCTTTCTTTTTTTGTCTGCTTGGGACACTCTCTGTGTGGGAATTCCCTCTAGCATATTAATACAACTAACAAATAAATAATGAATTAACCCATGGGTCAAATCCAGTGTGCTTTTGTAGATCGGCTGCTAAGAATGGTTTTATATATGAAAATAAATCTCAGGGGAGGTACTAGAGCAGACAGAGAGTTTATTAGGCTCCTTGGCCAGTACTTTGCTTACCCCTGATTAGTAGGTAAGTCTTAGAAAGTTGTTTGAGGATAGACTTAGCGAGAGTTACAAAACTGCTAAGTGAGATTTGAAGTTAGATTTTCCTGATACCAGGTTCAGCCCTCCATCCATTATAGTGCACTGCCTCTATTCACAGAATATATGGTACAAGGAAACTCTACTGATTCTTCTTTCCTCTTTGGCATCAGACCATAAACAACAGTAGATTTATAGGTACGATGTAATAAAGCAGCTGGTACCTAACAGTAGCTGGCATCCTCCTTTCCCTCTTTTCCCCAGAGGTTATAGAAGAAAAAACTAAGCAAACAACTTATCTCTTAAAAGCCAAATAATAATAATAAATAAATCACAGGTCATCAAACTGTAGGCACTCTCAGTAAATCAAAGTGAAGTTGAAAAGATAAAATCATTTAATACTTTTCAATAAAGGGGTGTGCCCCATATGGAAAACATAGACTCACCTTTCCAAACACAGCAACACGTGTCTTGTCAATATAGGATTCCTTCAACATTGCCCTACAAGGTTAAGGGGAGAAACAGGATTTAAAGCTAAAGTGCAATGTATACTGTCTTTTTTTTTTCTGGTAAAATCCAAAGCATCTCCCAATTAATGACCTAAAGAAATGGAAGCCATTCCTGAAAATGGCAGACAGCTTTCACATTTCAAGGTCAGAAGGAAAGAGCATCTCATTAACCTATTAATCTCTCAACAAGGGCTTATTAAGCACCCACAGTGTGCTTAAGCCAGACTCACTGAGTTAAGTAGTAGGTATAGAGAGACAAAAACAGTCTCTGTCCTTGAGAGGGAGAAACTGCTTGTACAAATCCAAGTTCAAAATATATGTGAAATAAATACAAAGTTAAATTTTTGGGAAAGGCATTAGTAGCTGGTAGAGATTAGGAAAGGTCTCCTATAGGAGGTAGTGATTGAATTATGCTTTGAAGAAATTCAAAGTGAGAGAGAGAGAAGGGAATGTTTTCCACTAGACATAGGAGATGATCTTTGTGAAGGCAGTCTGAGATGTGGGGAGAAGAGATATTGTGCATTAGGGTGAGCAAGGAGAATAGTTTGGTGGAAACACAAAGTGAGTGAGAATAATGTGAAATCAGTCTGAAAAGATAAATTTGAGCTGGATTGTGAAAAACTTTTAAATGGCAACTCAATTGTTTATATTTCATTCTACAAGTAATATGGGCCACTGGAGTCTATTATAGAAAAGAGAGAACTGGTGAATCTGTGTCTTAGGAATATCACTTTGGTAGTTGTATGGAAAATGGTTAGAGAAGAAAGATATTTGAAAGCAGAAGCTCCTTTAGGATGTTGTGGCAATAACCCTAGGTTAAAGGGTTGATGAATATCTGGATTAGGATGAAGGAAATGGTCTAGATGGAAGAGATGTGGAAGTACAATTAATAAGACTTGGATAACTGGTATTAGGAGAATCTTCCAAGAATTTGGATTATTCAAAATTGAATACATTGCTTCAGGAAGTGGTGAGTTCCCTTCCTTCAAGCAGAGGCTGAATTACCACTAGTTGAGAATGTTATTCAGGGAATTCATTTCAGGCAGAATAGATAGATAGGTCAGATAGATGCTGAGTCTTCTCCTAACTACGGTTGCATTTGCAGAGACCATACATCAATAAACCAGCTCAGCAGATGCGCTATGCCAATTTGAGAATAAGTGGCAGGCCACAAACAGTTGGCAAGTCAGGGCAATGTCTACCCCAAACATGTGAAGACTTCCCTTGGCAGAATGGGTGAATGCGGACAATTTGCTCCAGTGGCCATGAGAGCAACTGAAGAAGGGGCACTTAGAGCTTGGTTAAGCCCTGAAGAGAGCAAGGTCATTCTGGACCACCTCCAGTCATCTTGGCTTTTGTCTTGCCATTGGACTCTAAAGACTCAGGAAGAGAAGCTGAGGCTGATGATTTTGTGCATCTCTGCCTCACTCTACTACATCTCCTGAATAAGTCAAGATATTTCCCTTGATGTCATTGACCCTTTTTGAAAATGAAGGATGAATAAGTTGCCTACTACTTCTCATACTGGCTACAGCCACAATTCACTTCATTCTCTGGCCATCTTACCAGCCAAAATACCTTCTTCTATCCTCTTGTCCCATCCCTGCTATCTACTTCTGCAGTCATAATAAACTAATTTTGTCACTGCTTTCCTTCCCTAGTCACTATGTATATTAACAAACTTACACTCTCTCTCTCTCTCTCTCTCTCTCTCTCTCTCTCTCTCTCTCTCTCTCTATATATATATATATATATATATATACACACACACACACACACACACACACACACACACCTTGTAATTTACCTAAAGAAATTAATGAATAACTGACACTGTGAAAGATACTAAGGTGATACAGAGACAGAAGAATCAGTTCTTCCTCTCAAAAAAATCCTAGTCTAATTGAATCAGTAGGCCTGGCCTCTTGTCCTGACTCCTCCCAGGGATGTGAGACTTTAGGTAAATTACAAGTTCCATGGCTTCAAGTTTAATCATCTGTCAAATAAAAACCATAAATGCTGAAAAACTAAAACAAGATAATAGATGTGAAAATGGTTTTTAAAACTGTAAATGTTCCATTACAATTTAAGCTATTATAAATATATTTAGTAAAACTTTATTAATTCTGATCATATTAATTTGGAATTGATTATTCAGAAGTAGACTGGGTGAAAATTTATCTTTGAAATTTTCTCAAAAAAAAAAGATGCTAAGTAAATGAATAATGTAAATTAGATTTCAAGAGGGATGTTTAACTGATTTAATGAGAACTTTCAAAGTAATTAAAAGTATCCTTTGCATATTAGAATTTAATATGTAAATAATCTTTACTGTTCATTATAGTGGGACTAATAGAAACTTTGAGAACACATTATATGCATTATATATTATATACATTAGATGTTCCAAAATGATTATTGTTGTTATTTAGTTGTTTTGGTCTTTGTGACCCCCATTTGGGGTTTTCTTGGTAAAGATACTGCAGTGGTATGTGCAAAAATCTTTGTGTAGCTCTTTTTGCAGTGGCTAAGAAACTGGAAATTGAAGATATATTAAAGAAGAGAAAGGGACCTATATGTTTGGAACTGGAAACTGGAAATTGAATGGATGCCCATCAATTGGAGAATGGCTGAATAAGTTGTGGTTTATGAATGTTATGGAATATTATTGTCCTGTAAGAAATAACTAGAAGAATGAATACAGAGAGGCTTGGAGAGACTTATTTGAATTGATGCTGAGTGAAATGAGCAGAACCAGGAGAACATTATACACTTCAACAACAATATTATATGCTGATCAATTCTGATGGACGTGGCCCTCTTCAACAATGAGATGAATCAAATCAGCTCCATTTGTTCAATAATGAATAGAATCAGCTACACTAGTGAAAGAACTCTGGGAAATGAGTGTGAACCACTACATAATATTCTCAATTTTTCTGTTGTTGTTGTTTGCATTTTTGTTTTTTTTTCTCAGGTTTTTTTCTTTCTTTCTAGATCTGATTTTTCTTGGGCAACAAGATAACTGTATAAATATGTATACATATATTGGATTTAACATACATTTTAACATATTTAACATGTATTGAACTACCTGCCATCTGGGGGGGGAGTGGGGGAAAGGAGGAGAAAAGTTGGAACAGAAGGTTTTGCAAGGGTCAATGTTGAAAAATTACCCAAGCATATATTTTGTAAATAAAAAGCTATAATAATAATAAAAAAAAACCAAAAGATACTGGAATGGTTTGACAATTCTTTCTCCAGCTTATTTTACATATCAGGAAACTGAGGCAAACAAGATTAAGTGACTTGCCCGGGGTCACACAGCTAGTATGCATCTAGACTGCATTTGAACTAAGGTCTTCCAGACAGACTCTAGTCCTGGAGCTCTATCCATTGCAATCTAACTACCCTTTAAACTAAATATCTTTCAATAATTTCAGACTGTCCTTGCTCTGTGTTTTTTTTTAAAGTTTTGTTAATGCCTTGTACAATTAACAGTACATGTTATAACACTGCCAATAATATTTCTGATTTCATCTCCTTCTTGTCTCCCATCAGTGAACCTTCCTTTATAAACAAACAAACAAAAAACGTAATTAAACAAAATACTGAGCAAAACAATAAAGTCTGACAGTCTGTAACTTCCCACAACCAAATGTTCCTGAGGATCAACCCAGAGAAGGAAAGTCTGTTGCATCATCTGTCAGGGACTAAGATTGTTTAGAGGCAGTGAGCTGTCAGCTGAAGTCAGAAGAACTGAGTTCAAATCCAGTCTCAGAACTTAACTATGTGACCCTAAGTAAGTCACTTAAATCTCTGCCTCACCTTCTTCAACTGTGAAATGGGGAAAAGAATAGAGCCTACTTTGCAGGATTATTGTGAGGGTCAAATGAGATAGTTTGTAACTTACACACTCAAGTTGTAATTGCTTGTTTTCTCCCTTCTTTATTCTACTTTTTAAAAAATTTATATTTATATTTATAGAGTGCTGTAAGATTTGCATCATATATTACATATATTATCTCATTTGATTCTCATCACAAGGGGTAGGTGTTCTTATAATCCTCATTTGTTAGACTTTTTTCCCCCCATTACTTTTCATCTGGATGTTTAGTCTGCATGCAGATACTACCTGATAGCAAGATATCACATGTATTTACTATAGAAAGTATAGGAGTCTTTGGAAACTTTGAAACTTGTGGAGCCAGTCCTGGGCTCTCTTCCACCTCACCAGTACTTTTGCATTTTATTCTAGGCCCTACTATTGACTCAGCAGGAAGCATCAGGCTCTTGACAGTCCCATCATTTGGGGGATTTCCATTTCCTGATCCTAAAAAAAAATCTAGATAATGATACTCATTTACAAAGTGCTTTGAGATCTTCTGTGAAGAGCTGTTATTTCAGTACAAAATATTGTTGTTATCCTGTTGCTCTCAACTATACCCAGCTGTGCTCTCTGTAACTATATTTTTAGCTGTATTTTCTGAAGTGAATCTGGTCATTACAAACCCTGAAGACGATTTTTTAAAAAAAAATTGACACCAGGGCCTCAAGGTTAAAATAGTGTATGCTTAGGGTAAGATTACAATGTTGTTCTTGGCACTGGATGGGAGAGTCTTGGCTGGAATCAATCAAGCAACAAATATTTTTGATGAATGTCTACTGTGTTGTTAACACCATTTTAGACATTGTGATCCTTGGGATTCCACGTTCTAATCTCTCCCATACAGATGTTAGATTAGTCTTCCTCCGCATCACTGCCCAGCTCAAAAACTTTAATGTGTCCCCATTGCCTCCTGAATGAACAGTAATCTGGCATCAACTTACTTTCCTGGGAAAAAAATGGGGCCATTTGCCACAGAGCTCTTCCTTCTCACCTATTCTTCATCTCGGTCTCTAATGAAGTCATGACCTTTCTTGCCAAGACAAGTTCCTTTGATCCTAATCCTTCCTTTCTTTAGCAGATTGTCTTCTCTTAACTTTAATTTCTATTTCTATATATATATATATATATATATATATTTCTTCAGCTATTATGTTTTATCTCTCCTCAAACATTCTATAACAATTCTCTTCTTTCTTCTTCCTTCCCCCCCCCATCTCTCTGTCTCTTTTCCTCCTTCTCCTTCACTTTAGATATATTCCATATCTCTCCAGCTATTAGTTTATTTTTCTTCTTGAAAATGCTTGTTTATGTCAGGGTGTCCATTAGTCTCACTTGCTTTGAAACCTTTTGCAATCTGGCCTCCAGTTTCATCATTGAACTGAAATGGCTCTCTCCCAAGTTATCCATGACCACTACACTAAATCCAATGGGATTTCCCCAATCTTCAATGTTTCTTGCCTTCTCTAAAGGAAGTTACATTATTCATGACCTGCTCCTCCTGTATTCTCTCTCCTCTCTGGATTTTCATGACCTGGCTTTCTCATTGTTCTTCATCTGACAATTCATCTTCCCTTGATACTAATTATAGGAGTACCTAAGGCTCTGTCATGAGTCCTCATCTCTTTTTCTCTGTCTGTTCTCTCAAAGGTAGATGCAAGGAGTGTGGGTTTTGGAGTCATAGAACTTGGGTTCAAATCTTGACTGTCATTATCTATGTGTCCTACAATAAATCTCGTCATGCGTGTGTCCTTATCTAACAAAATGGAGACATGAGTCTAGATAGACTCTAAGATACCCTCTGCTTTTAAGTCAGTGAACCTTTGATTCATAAGTTCAGTGATTGACAATGATTCTGTATATCTGGTCTTAGTCTCTCACTCAAGCTCTGAGTCAGTATTACCAATTGCCTAATGGACATCTCAGACAGGATGCCTCACAGACAGCTCACAGTCACCATGTCCACAACAGAACTGATTCTCTTTTCCTCCAAACCCACCTCTGCTGTCAAGGGCACACACACCTCTCCAGTATTCCATGCTTCCAACCCCAGCATCATCCATCAACCTTCATTCACTTTTACTTGCTCCACATATCCCATTCAATTTTCAAATCTTCTTGTCTCTCCTCAAAATCTCTCATGTATGTGTCCCCTTCCTTCCATTCTTACAGCCACTACCCTGGTTCAAAATCCCACCCCTTCTTATCTCCTTAACTGTGATATGCTCCTAATTAAGTCTTCTTACTTCATTCCTTCCTACTAATTCATCTTGCACATAGCTGCCAAGACAGTTACCTTAAAGAGAAGATCTGACCTTGCTAAACTCTTAATAAGTTCTACTGGTTCTAAGACTCAAACATCATCTGCTTTAACTTTAAAAGTCCTCCGATGCTGACTGGCCCTTTCCTAGCTTTCCAGTTGATCTATACATTCCTTCCCTCCATACTCTCTCTAGACTAGTCACATTGGCTCACTTACTGTTTTTCACAGACCGCAATATGCCATGTGTCCCTCTTTCTATTCCTCATAGATCTAATTACAAGAATGTTATGACAATATAACAATGATGACAATATAGAATAATCTATGAAAAGCGCATCAGAGAGGTGCAAAATTAGGTGACGTTCAAGAAAGGATCTTTATGGACAGAAGAAAGGTGATATTTGACCAAAATTCAAAGGATGGGTAAGAAATTAAGATTTAAAGGGAGGAGAAAGGCCATTCCAAGTATGAGGAATACCAAAAACCAAGGCAGGAAAGCACAAGTCATGTTTAGAGGACATTTTCAGTCTGAACTTCATTAACTAAATGTGTTGCAAGCTCCTAGTGAAGGTGAGCAGGAGCTTTTCAAGTAGGTGAAATGTAGTGTTATGAGATGAGGTTGAAAAGCTAGACTGATGTCAGACTGTGGAAGGCCTCGAATGCCAGGCAATAGATTTGAACATTATACTATAAGCAATAGGGAGCCACCGAAGATTTATGACCTGGGCATACATAATATTCAGTGAAGTGAACTGTTGAATCGTTGTAAACCTCTTTCCTTCCTGAAAGGTTTTTTTTTTTTAAACTTTTATCTTCATTTCTGACATAGAATCTGCAAAAGGGGATACTCAACAATTATTTAATAAGCCAACTGAAATGCATCGAATGATAGTGAAGATGCTAATGCTTATTCGTTCAATTACACTATATCTTGGATTGTCTGTTTCTGACTTTCTATCTTTCTATGTAGATAAATTTGGGACTGGGTGAATTCTTTCAGTAACATCTCTCCCCTGGAAAGTCATGTCTTTTGCTAGAGGTTTTGTGTGCCATAACATAATGAGATACACATTCTCCAAAATGTGTGTGTGTGTGTGTGTGTGTGTGTGTGTGTGAGAGAGAGAGAGAGAGAGAGAGAGAGAGAGAGAGAGAGAGAGATGAGGGGAGGGAGGAAGGGAGAGGGATTGAGGGAGGAGAGGTAAATATAGAGCGATTGATAGTCTTGGACAGGTTTTTGATGGATTCCTCACCTTTTTATTGTTTTTAGTAATTTTGGGGGGGTCTATATTACTCTACTGGTGTAGGAGATACCATGGTAAATGAGAATATAATGTCTTCAGAATGGGAGGTCCTAAAGATGTGAAAATACACTGTGGAGTCAGAAACACGAAAATATGTTTTGGGTACTCTCCGAGCAAGGACAGTTACACTGATCCATTCACACATCCTCCTTGTGACTAATGGTCTTGATGGATGAAACCTCAGCCTGGAGAACAGTGCACTCTGTAGCCACTCAGTGGAATGAATCTACCTGAGGCAATGAAGGACCTTCATCCTAACTGGCCCTGTGCTAGAGCCTGCTGAGCTAATCGTTACATTAAAAAAGAGAAGGCTACAGGAGCAAGATATTTTTAGGGGGAAAACCAATGATATTTTACCTTGAAAGTGGTCTGAGACTTGCCTACAAAGTCTGTTGCAGGCATGTTGAAAATTCATGCAAATGATATGTGAATGTGCACAACTATGTCAAGGACCCAGATGTGGCTCCCTGGGAGGGGCCCAATCTTATGCCATTGAAATGCGTTGCCCTATTACCTTTCCCAATTCAATTCAATTCACAAGGTATTGGGCCCTCACCCCACAGCCTTCAACTGGTCTTTCTCTTCCAGGGAGCCCAGTTTTCTCTTCACTTCATGGAGGAGCTTGGTTCCTTGGAATCCGCTACCACGACCGTCAAACTTCACCACGATGGCACCGTGACTGCTGACCATCACAGTTTCCCAGTTGACTTCAAACTTTTCAGTCACACTCTGGCTTCCTGGAGTGCCATCCCTGAAAAGGATTACGGATAACAGTTTAGAGTTTCATCAGTTTTAATAGGAATAATTCATTGACTTGGGAGAAAGGACATCTACAATGATGACATTTATTTGTCATTTCTCCTCGAGGGCTCAGTTTCCTCATTTGTAAATTGAAAGAGTTGCATTAGATGACATGTACTGGGCTCTCAAAAGTTTTTGTTCTCAGGACCCCTTTGCACTCTTAAGAATGACTAAGGACCCCCAAAAGTTTTAATTCGTTAAAATAACAATGTTAAATCCTTTGATGCTACTATTAACATTTTTATGAAGATTAACTATATTTTGCAGACCAAAACAACTTAGTGAAAGGAGTGGTATTGTCACACTTATTTTTTTTTTTTGTTCTTGTGAATCTATTTAATGCCTGAATTAGTAGAAGACAGCTGCATTCTTATATCTGCTTCTGTGTACAATCTGTTATAATATGTTGTTTTGATTGAAGTCTATAATGAAAATTTGGCATCATGCAGATGTGTAGTTGGGAAAGGAAAGAGTATTTTTATAGACCAATACCATTTTAGTATTCTTGTAAAAATAGTTTTGACCTCAAGGACCCCAGGAAGGGTCTCAAGCACCCACCAACACCATTTTCAGAACCTCTAGACTGGTATATCTCTAAAGTTCCTTCCAATTCTAAATTCTGGAATCAACAATATGCCATTTGGGAGCAGATTTTTTTTTTGGGGGGGGGAGCAGGACTCTTCTCTGGTTCCTCTCAAATGCTACTTCCTAGTATTTTACTTTATTTATGGGGCCAAGTCTATCCTTGCCCACATCTCCCACTCAGATGAAAGGTGTTTGTTCATCAACTGTGAAGAAAAGTGACTTATCAATTGAGGTGAAAACTGGGGGGGGGAGGAGGTAAGAGGAGAATTCTCTTTGAGGAGCAGATCCTCACCATCCATTTATATCATTTAAAAAAATTTACATATATCAGCATTTCTCTTTTGGACTTCTTTACTTCATGTTCCAGCCAGCATACTTTTTAGATTCTGTCTAATCAAGTGCTGTTAGCTTAATGAGTTCTGATCTCTCTCAAGCACCTCCTGTAATGAAATTAAGTTCCCTTGGAGGTAATTGGATAGCTGTGAGATTTTGGCAGTTCTCAAGTCCTTGGTGGGAGGTAGTTTCAAGGATGATGGTCTTTTAAAATCATTATTATTTTCTCAGTTAGATTGCCTCAGTTTCCCCTTCCTTTCTTCTTTGGAATGAAATTAACAATGAGGGGGATGGAGCCAGATTTATAATTGATCTGTCAGGTCCAGAGAGGAAAATCTCTATAAAAACCACTTCTTGGGATTCTGGAGGTTCTTATGAAGCTTGGTGCCCTAGAGTTGGGATATCCCGGATTTGTGCTGCAGCCCTCCTACTACCTCTTTCTATAAATCTTGAGTAGAAAGGCACTGGATGTGACCTCATTCAACTTGGGTTTCAGTGCCCCTTCTGTGGACCTGGACTCATCCCTTAACATTTTTAATATTACTTTTCCTCATCTATAAAATGAAAGAATTGAATTGGATGGTCTCTGGATAGATAACCTTTCCAACTCTAAGATACTAAGTTAGCAACTAAGATAGGAGTTGCTTTGGAGTAAAGAGGAAGTTCCAATCCCATCAGATATTTATGAAGTGCATAATTTTGGGCAAGCTATCTTACTTCTCTCAGCCTCAGTTTTATCATTTGTAAAATGGAGTTCTTACAAGAGTTGTCATAAGGATATAATATATATAAATAGTTCCATCAATGTAGCTGTTGAGTTGTTTTGGTTTTTGTCAGACTCTTTGTGACTCCCTTTGGGGTTTCCCTGGCAAAGACACAGGAGTGGTTTACTATTTCCTTCTCCAGCACGTTTTACAGATGAGGAAACTGAGGTAAACAGGGTTAAGTGATTTTTCCAAGGTCCCACAGCTAAACTCTGGGGCTGCATTTAAACTCAATTCTTCCTGATTCCAGGCTTGGCACTGTATCTACTGTGCCACTTAGTTGTCCATATAAATGTCCACTATTATTATTTCTATATATAGAGAGAGTGAATACCTTTGTAATATTGACATCAAAGGATTGGTTCAATGCCCTCCTTAATAATACTGCTTCCCAATTTTGGGTTGCAGCCCATTTTTTGGTTGTCAGTTTCTGCAGAGGGACAATAAAAAAGTCTTAGAAAAAGAAGGATTACCCCAAATTGACTGGGAGCAGGGATGGAAGGAACAGGAAGGAAAATGATTCCTTGATTATCCATTAGCTTCTCCTTCTTTCTTACTCTTTGTCTTACTCAGGCTTTATAAGACTTTACTTCTAAGATATTAGAGGTTGGCAGTTAATCCCTTTGTATCTTTCTACCATTGCTATGTACATGGTCTACAGGATACTTGATTCTCCTAAGTTTAGTCACTCTTTTCTTACCCTTTAGAACATCTAAGACAAGACTAGATTATGCTAAAAAGGAATCACAGGATGTGCCACAGGAAAGACTCTTAGAGTTCTAGAGCCATAATTAACTAAACCTGGACCTGAGCCGATTAAATTGTGAGGTAGAATTAGGAGACGGGTTTAGCAACTCAGAGGACAGGCCTACCACTGAGATGTCCCAGGAGAGTCCCTTGCTTGAAATGGAGTTAAAGGTGAAGGAGGGTTCCTAAAAAAAGGTGGCAAGGAGGTTGGGACCCTAGGAGTAGCAGATAAGGGGAAGTTATGCCCCTCTATCATTGGAGGACCACTAGGGAAAATCAGGAAAAAAAGAGAAAACATTGGGAACAGATCTCACACTAGTAAGAGCTTTTCTAGTGCAGTCTCTAATAGTTACAGAAGTCAAATGACTTTACTAGAACTCTCTCATTCCATACTAAACATTCAAAGGAACATTTTTGTATTATTGTGATTATTATTATATTTGAATTACATCATTTAAAAATAGTTCCTTTTTATTTTACTTTCCTTTTAGGACATGAATGGTGTCCGTTTCAGATCTACAGCAAAGAAAAGATGAGAAGGAATTATCGAATAAGTTAAAAGTTCCTCCCCCCACCCCCACATTTTCCCATACTTAGTGATTAAATTATAAGGGATGTGATTTAACTGTCATTATATCCAGACGTGGTCTTTGAATGAAGCTCCAGAGCATTCATTTCAAAAAGAAAAGTGAGGGGGAAATGACTTTTCTGGTAATTTAAAAGGCCTTCCTTCTGGACTCCCATTGCTAGAAAACCGGGTGGGGTAGGGTGGGTAGAGCTTCTACTACAGAGATAAGGGTTAAAAACCATGGGTCTAGAGAATCAGAGGGGCCTTTGGTAAGTGTGAAAATCTTCTGAATAAAACCATCCCCAAGGGAGGAGGAAGAAAGATGAAGAATGTATTAAATCAATCCAGAATGTTAGGAAACTGGGTTAATTTTTCTTTGGCAACTATAACTCCGTCTTTGGGGCCATGCTGTGAACCTGCCTTACAGGCGAGGTTATCTCATAATAAAGTACTTTTAGAACTTCAGTAATTAAACCCTTTTGGATAGGACCCAAGCACAGCCTGAATTTTGTTCTCTGGGCTTACAGCAAAGTTGGCACTTGTAATAATGGCTAGCCAGGAGTGTTCTCTTCTCATAAGTGACTACTAGAAATTCTCCTTCATCCTTGACATGGTGGCACAGGGTCCCACTTAAGGGGGAGGTGAAAAATCACCAGGGGGAAGAGACCAAGGCAGGCTTAGTCTCCTTTCTTCTTTGAGGACTTTGGGCCCTGGCAGAAGAGAGTTTTAAATGAATGAGGAGATCTTTCCTGACATTTCCTGGCATTTTCCCAATCATTTCTCATCTCTTCCTTAAAGAGTTCACCCGTGAAAGGCGGTGGTCATACTTACACTACCAGGAGCAGAGGATAGTGGGTGGTATCCGTGAAGGTGGCCGGCTTTAAGATCTGCATTGGCAATACTGGGTGGGAACAGACAAACATGTTAACATTTTAGTGACTGATAGATGATAGACATGGTTCATAATTAAATAGCACTTTATATTTGATGAAACACCATCCTTGCAACAGTCTGTGAGGCAGTTAGTGCTTTATACCTATTCTTAAGATGAGAATATTATGACTCAGAGAGGTTAAAAAGCCTGTCCTTGGTCACACAGCTTACTTCCAGGTACCTTCTTTCTGTAATCTTTCTGTAAAATGTCATTGTGCTTAGGGTAGAACAGAGGGAGCTGTTTGTTTAAGTGTTCATGGGACTTTAGGATTTAACTTCAGGGAGCATTTTGATTTCAACCATCCATTCATTCACTCAACACATGTTTATTAAGTGCCTACTTTTATGAGGCAGCTAGGTGTCAAAGTGGATAGGTAGTCCTAGAATTAGGAAGAGAAGAATTCAAAGATAGCCTCTGACACTTACTTATTGCGTGATCCTGGCCAAGTCATTTAATTGCAGTCTGCCTCAGTTTTCTCATCTGATAATAGTAGCATTCATCTCCCAGGTTTGTGACAATAAAATGAGTGTTTTGCAAACCTTAAAGCTCTCTGGAAAGTATTATCATGATTGTCACGCAGCTACCTAATCAATAGTCTTAACTCACAGGGCTGACTAAAGGATAGCAGACTAAGTTCTAATGTTTCCTTCTTGTTTGCAGGATAAAATGCCGAATCTTCTTTTGTCTTGTCTTTATCTGACTTCAGCCTTCCTTCATAGGCTTACTTCACATTATCAATACTGTTTTTCCAGTTTTTCCAAACTTGTTTTCTTTGCCTGGCCTTCTATCTTCTATCTCTTTTCCAAGGGCTGTCTATGTCTAAAACCCAATCTTTTCTTACCTTTTGTCTCCAAGAAGTTTTAGCTTCCTTCAGTGCTTGTCTCAAATGTCTCATCCCTCAAGGATACCAATCTGGATCCCCATCTCCTGTCCCTATATATCGGCACTAGCCAGTCCTCTTCCTGGAATGTTTTCATCTTCACATGTCTACCTCTCAGAATCCTTGATTTCAGCTTCTACTGGGAAATCCTTCCCAATCCCTTTAACCTTTTCCACATTTACACTGATATAAGGTATCATATCTTAGATGTACTGATTTATTTACAAATTGTCTCCCTCATTAGAATGTAAACTCCTTAATATCTGGGACTATTTCCTCTTTTTTTTTCCTTTTTTTTTGGGTCTTTGGGAAAATTTCAAGGTTCATGAATCCTAGGTTATATTAGTAGATTAGATGACAGTGTTGGAGGCTCTGGATATCCTGGAGGTAGAGTAGTTGGAAGGAGTTAGAGGACCTTTGTGTCTCCCATCTCCTTCAAGCTGGAGAGCAGCATAGCAATCTGAATGAATTCTTTCTTGCTTTGCTCTGCAGGTGAGAAAAGGCAAGGGGGAAGATGCTCCTGGTGGAATTGCTGCACTTTGGATGGGTTTTGGGTGGCCTGGGGCCAGGGAAGACAGGGAGGAGGTAAGGAAAGAGGGCACAGCTGCTTCCAGGTGCTTTTGGATTGTCCTAATTGGTTTCGGGGCCAAAGCAATAATAGGAATAGAACAAAGAGAAAGATGAGAAATATTGTAGAGGCAGAATTTTAAAGTTTGACTAGAGTGCAAAGGTATGAGAGAGAGAAGAATTAAGGATCAAAGCAAAGTTTTAAGTGAGGAAAATTGGGCAAATGGTGGTACTGCTGGGGGAAAGAATGATGTCGGAAGAGAGGACTTTTAGGGAAAGATTATAGGCTCAGTTTTAAACATGTTAAATGTATGTATATGGGAAGAATACAGGTAGGTCATGGAGGTAGAGTTATACTGTAGGCAATTTCAGGCCTGAATCTGAATACAGATCTCATTATGTGACTCTTTTCAAAGTTACTCACAGTCTCCCACTACTTAACTTTCCAGCTTATCATGCCTTCTTGTACTTGGTACATCCTTGAAACATTATTTCTTTGTTTCTCTCTCTCCCTCCCTCCTTTTCTTCTTTCCTTCCTTCCTTCCCTCTTTCCTTCATTCTTTCCTTTCCTTCCTCCCTCCCTTCTTTTCTTTCCTTCCTTTTCTACAAGAGGCCTTTCCTAATACTTTCATTGGTAAAGGCCTCCCTCCAACAGACTTCTTTAGCATTTTATTCTGTACTTGTCTAATGCACTTATCACATATTATTTGGAATTATAGCTCCCTGGTTTTGTATCTTATCTCCCTACTAGGCCATAATTTCCAAGAGGGCAGGATCTGTACCTTATCTAGACTTTATATCTCCCCAAGAATCTTTCACAGTATTCATACTGCATTTAATAGCTTAGCAAATGCTTGCTGAATTGCAAAAGACTGACCTGGTTATAGAGTCAAAAGGACTGTTTAGGGAATAAGGAGAATAATCAAGAGAGTGGATATCTAAGAAGGGAAGGCCTTGCATTATGGTGGAAGGGGCTAAGGATCAGAAGTCATCAGAACAACTGGGGCTCTTCTGTGAGCTCTGTCATCAGCTTATTGTTGGACCACAAGTAAGTCACTTCACTTTGCTGTTCATTTTCATCATCTGTAACCTGGGAATAAATATACCTGTGCTCCCAAATCTACAAGTTCATGGCAGAGATTTGATGAGCTCATGTATGTGGATGTACTTTAAAAGGGAGAAGATGTAACAAATGTGTGGGTTTATTAACAGCAACATCCCAGGCAGAAAGAAACGAAAACCCTTAGGGCTCCATGAGTCACTTTGTCATGCATGGCTTGCACAACACACAATTAAACATCTTCCCATCTCTGTTATTTTCCCCTTAGGCAGCAGTGTCAGTATCCCAGCTGGGAATCAATATTTGAAGGGATTGGGGGAGAGAGAAAAGAAAACAGATCCTGGGTGATATAGGGACAAGGAAGAGAGAGGAGGAAAGGACAAGGGGGGGAGAGATGTCTATGGACCAAAGCAAGATAGCAGTGATAATTGCTGGATGGATATTGAGAGCCCTACTCTGTGCCGGAAGGGATACTTGAAGGTGGTCTGGTTACCAGCCTCTGAAGCCCCAGCTGTGCCTTGTCACTATCCAGGGTTTTTTGGATCTATTCCTCAGGCTAGTGAAAACTGCCTTAATAATAAAATAAAAAATAAATAAAAAACCCAAAGACCAACTACAACAAATTTCCCCACTGGGTTCTTTCTCCCCAAACAAAACTCTACAAACCTTCCTTCTTAAATTTGGCATTTGTTTATTGATGGTAAATAGAACCCAGATTACCAAAGGCTTAGCAATTAACTCAGAATTAGTGGCATTTTCAATATGATTAATATACAGGTTCACCACAGGCTAGACACGTTTGCTTGGCAATCATTTTCTGACACAGGGTCTAATTACTTATTCCGGTTGAATGCTAATGCCTTGCAAATTGGATCAATGGCCCTGGGACAAGCAGAAAGGCTGGGGATAGACTTTATCATTTAAATATCCATAAAACATGGACTGGGCTGCTTCTGCTACTGATAAGCCGAAGGGCAGACCTTGGAAACTGGGCCCAGTGGCCAGAAAAATAGCTTTAGATTCCAGAAGAGGGTTCCTTAAGACTTTCTCTTTATCTGATCAGAGCTTTGTATAATCCAACACAATAAAACAAGAAAAACTAATTTTTTTGGGGAGGGGGGAGGTCAGGGGAACCCTTTGAAACCTTTAAGGTCACTTTCACCATGTTTTTATTTTATCATTATTCTTTTTTTTTTTTTTTTTTTCTGTACTCTTTAATGACTCATTATTCCTGTACAGCTGAGTCCTTGCTGAACAGTGTCTTTCTGAGCATCATATCACAGATGGAAAAACCAATTAGACATACCTGAGCAAAAACCAATATGGGGGGGTCACCCCTAAACCTTGCCATATAAAACCAATGGTCTATGTGGTTGAGTTACTTTGTCATGAAAAGAAACCGAAAGACTCTGGTGGCCCACACTTCTATTAGGAAGAGAAGTTGGGACCTAGGTGAGATCACACCAAGTGCTTCAAGTTCCATACAGCCTCTCCAATTCCTATCCTTGGCGACCGAAGCACAAATAGATCCTTTGCCTCCGATTCCTCCTGCCCTGTGCTCTCCCTTTTCTTGGTCCTCCTGGACCTTTGCTTGTGTGGCGCAAAAGACACCACTTTTATTTTCTGATAACTGGTTTAACTCTATTGTGAAAACCTCTTTTAAACCCCCAGAATACTAGAATAGATTGGGACAGATATTCAATTTTTGGAGTGAAATTAGGTTTCAGGTAAATGAACACCGAAGTCATTGTGGTTGATACTGCTCAAATGTTTTTGACCATGGGTGGGGTCTTAGCATCCTTAAAGAATACCTTTTTTTCATCCATCATCTGGCTGCTTCTTCCTGGCAGACTGATTCTACATGTGAATTTTACATGTGCAGATAGATGGTCACTTTTATTCTTAAAATACTAAAGTCAGGTGATCTTTGGGCAGCGATTTCCCTCCTACTCTTCAGGGTCATCACGACTCTAGAATAAGCTGTTTAATATGCTGTGAGATTTAAAGATCTTAAGAAATTCTCAACTGGATTATAAATGATTCTTGGTAGATGATGACAGGAAAAGGAGGCCTATATTTCCTGTGGGAAAGAAAAAGGATTTCTCTTCATTGTTTCTCTCTCTCTCTCTCTCTCTCTCTCTCTCTCTCTCTCTCTCTCTCTCTCTCTCTCATATTTATTTATGGCAAAGAAATGGGAAGTTAATTGGGAAAGGCAATATAGAGTAGTAGAGAGCACATGATTGTGAATCAGGACAATGGGGTTTTAATCCTGTCTCTGCCCAGGACAGCTACTTTCACCTTAAAATATTATTATTTGATTCCATGAATGTGTTAATATATAAATATTCCAGATGAATGTCCTGCTCTCTATGAGAGATCAGAGAATCCACTGAAAATGCCTAATACAGTAACCACTGCCAGTTTTCAGGACCTAATTCCTAAATAAATCAGTATATAATCTCATTATTAACTGGAATGATTGGTGAATGTAGTTCTTCATTAGTTATTGTTCAGTTGCCACAGTAAGTTAGCTAAGGCCAGATTTGAATAGAAGTCTTCCTGATTCCAGGACCAGCACTGAGTCATCTAGTCTTCCCGGTTCTTTATTAGTTGAATCTATTGAGTAACTGAGGATAAACATGAAAATCCTTTTTGTTTTTCAGCTTGTTAGGAAAATTTTTCTAAAATATCAAGAGTCCACAAACTTTAGGAAGTGAAATTCTATTTTTGCAAGTCTTTATCACACCAAAAACAAGCATTGGTTATATGCAAAGCACTGTGCTATTGAATTCTGCCTTCCTTCTGTTGATTATTTCCCATTTGTCCTTTATATAACTTATTATATAAATTTTATTTATATAACTATATACATAGTTGTTTGCAAGTTTTCTCCCCTCATTAGCTTATGAGTTCTTTAAGGCAGGTGCTGATTTTTGCCTTTCTTTGTATTCTCAGAACTTAGCACAGTGCCAGTATACAATAAGTGTCAAATATGTGCTTATTCAAAGGCTGAATGGCATAGAAAGGACAATATTTAAAGGACTTATACTCTATTTTAAGATGAAGAACATTACTAAGAATATATATGACAACACAATGTAGTATAGGTTAAGTACCAGATAATTAGTAAATATCACAGAGGCCATGGGTGTTCAGAGGAATGAGGGATCATTATAGATTGGTGAAAATATTATGGAGGAGGGATATTAAGTAGCTTTTAAAGGATGGATAGAAGAGAAGAGAGCATTTAAGGCAAGGAGTGCCTTTAAGATATGAATATATATATATATAAAATATGTATATATACATGTATATATGTGTCCATATATGCATGTGTCTATTGTATACACACATATATGTATATGTGTATATATGTCTATATACACACACACACATACACATAAATACATTTTCATAGAGGACCAATGATATTATGGGGTGGTATTTTTATTTGCATATAAATTGGATTTAAGTGAGGCAAGGTTATACAGAGTCATCAACTTCTCTTTTTCTTTCAGAGATATCAAAGGTCAGTGTCAAGACAAGTGCTTGATGATGGCCTGGGATGCAGTGGGTGACACTGGCATCTTTGATATGTAACAAGCTCTAAGCACTCCACAGAACCTGCATTAGCTGCCTTCATGGCTGTTGTAACAAACTGTTCTCATCCACCCATTCTACTTGGACAAGTCTTTACATGCTTGGGGTAGACATCCCCTAATTCACTGACAGATTTAGGCCTGTTGGTTACCTTAAATCTCAAAACTGTAGGGAATAAGGTGAAAAACAATTTGGTTGAAGATGAATGAAAAATAACTGAAGAGATACTGTAGTATAGGTGTCTATAACTTAGGAAACATGAGCTTATTAAAAAAAATATTTTGATAGTGAATCCTTTGTACTGTATACATGGAAATGGTCTTTTTTTTGTCCATGTATTTAAGTTCAAAATGAATAAAAATATTTTGATAACTTTATTTCAATATAATAAGTATCTTTTGTAATCTTATATATTTTGTTTCATTCTTTTAACATTATCATGAGAAGGGGTCCATGGGTTTTGTCAGACTGTCAAGGGGGTTCCTGACAAACAAAAAGGCTGTTTCTTGGCTGTAATAGGGAAATACAGGAATAGCTCATGAAACATTTAAAAGCTGGCTAGTCCTATTATGGCAATGATAGTAATGGGGAACTTCAACCCATAGACAATCTCTGAAGTACTCTGTATGCCCAAATAGCTGGTAAATTCTTGTTTTGCTTTAATGATAATCCATTATTCAAAACAAAGAGGAACTAATAAGGGGAACTACTATTTTGGATCTGATTATGATCATTAATAATGATCAACTTATTGCTGAAATAGGAATGACAGGAACTTTGAGGTCAAGACTTATTCTTCTCTCACTCCTCAAAGGACTGCTTAGTTTGTATGGCTTAAGGTTCTCCTGACAATCTAATAGAAAGTTTTCCTAGTTTTGAATATAACCCCTCTTCCTGTATTTGAGGCAATGATTCCACTGAGCTGTCATATAAATTCAGGCAGTTATATCTCTAACCAAAGGATGCCCAGCTAAGTGATCCTTTAAGCTCTCCCTCAGGCCCTTTATAAATATTTACATTACTATCACTTCTTTTCAGCTCACGTGACTCTCCATTGTAGAATTCTTTTTTGTCAGGTATCAAAGAGTATCTAACAATCATAGGAATAACTATATCCCAGTTGCAATGGCCAAATAGCCAGTCTTCAGCAGGAGGCTTTAGTGGGGAATAGATTAATTGATATGTTGCTATTGCCTCTGACCACTGATCATTTAACTGTCAGGGTCTCCTGTTCTCTGATGTAGCTATGCACAAAAGAGGAAGGAAAGACTAAAAGGTGATATCAAGGACTTATATGTCACTTATCCTGTGACAGAGCTATTACTGCGTAGCCCTTTGATATATGTTATACCAAGAACCTCAAGGAATTTACTATCCAGCTCAACATGCAATATTTGCTCCATGGACACATACAATGCAAGGGACATAAATGATAAAACACATGGGGAAAGTCACCCAGTTTTGTTTTCTGTGTTTTGTATCCTTAATTCCGGGTACAGGGCTTTGCAGTACTAAATAAAACATTTTTAGTGTTAGAGGTTGATCAGAGGAGTTCCCCAATCAACTTGATGAGATTATAAGTAGGTGAACCTCTGTTTGGGTTGTAAAGATCTCCCTATGGAGGGTATGAACATGCCCACTGACATCTTGTAGAGAAGATTAAAGACATCTGGCTAAGTCTCAGTGACTGGAGCTGCCTCCAAGGTGAGTTGGTTGGTTGAAAGTCCCCTGTAGTGCCTCCTGAAAAATAAATTTCATTGATAGGGACTGCCTCAAAATGAATTAATTGGCTCCTGCTCAGTTGGGGGAGCTCCTTTTATTCTGGTCTAGATTAGGGAATCTTCATTGAGGATTGTGCATCTCATTCTTTCCCCTTCTGCCTCCCTTACAGAGAACTTCCTAGAATACAGCTGGTAGATAAGGTGGGTTCCCTCTCCTCCAAAAACTATTAATCACAGACATAAGTTCTACTGTAACAATTATATGATCATTGAGTTCATTTGAATAGTACAGATCTAAATGAAAGGGTTGACCAGGAGCTGCAAAGGTGGACCACCCTGGGATAGTCCAGGTTCTCAGATGGTTTCTGTAAGGTGAGAGAGGGTCTCACAAGAATGCCCGCATGTTGTCTGTGTAGCTACTCCAAGCATGGTTCCCTTCTGAAGGGATCTAAGTCCCACCATATATTTCCCTCTGGGGAAAAGGGATTCACTTGACTGCTAAGGTATTGTTGCAATCTTAGATCTGGTTCCTTTATGAGGACAGTATTAAACAAAGAGTAGTGCCAAATTAGAGGACATTAGGATTTTGTTTTTAAAAAATGATCTTAGACAAAGAATTATGATTATTTATGAGAGTCTCTTTTCTGTTGGCTGACAAAATCTGTCTCATATGTGATAAATACATTTGTTTCATTGAGTGTTTGTATGGATCTGAGGACCCACTTATCCATATTTCTGAAGATCCAGAGATGAGCTATATTCAATAACTATGTCAGAGCAAAGTTTTGGTGAGGGCTATATGAGCCAGAGATTGACTTTTTAAAACTGCTCTAAGAATGAACCTGGTTTGTGAGAACCCCAGAATACATTGAATCAGAATGAAAAATAGCCAGATTCCTTGGAACTGTACTGCCATGCCACAAAGATATCTCATTTGTTTTTTGCTCTTTCTTTCTTTCAAAACATAGCTCAGCCATTTTAGTAAGAGGAGCCAGCCAAACATCATCTTAGAAAACCATGTTTTTCTTTCTTTTTACCCGTTGTTCATAGACTCAGTATGGGAAAGATAATGGAGTTCTCATTATTGGCAACATCCAATTGTGGTTAATGATGGCTATAATGTTTTTGCTTTTGTTATCTTTTGTATCTCATATTATACCTTGTGGCTAGTAGATACTTAATAGATGTTTAATTGAATTGTTTATTAAGTCGAATTTGTTGGTGTGTGTGTGTGTGTGTGTGTGTGTGTGTGTGTGTGTGTGTGTGTGTGTGTGTGTGTGTGTGTGTGTGTGTTTGTATCAACCAAGCTCTTTTTTGGTTCTAAATCTATGATCCATTCACAGAAATAATTCAGAGAGGGGCCTGGAGTGTGGTGAAAAGCATTGAATGAAGTCTTGTCTGTGCTGAAGTGCAGGTGATGGAGGGATAACTAAACAAAAATGCCCACTAGACCGCTGGAGATGCTGAACTAGAATCCAATAGAGAAGTCAAGTTTAGAATGAGGTATTGGGAAATGTCTTCTTAGGAGTAATAGCTGAAGCTGGAAGATTTTATCTTCAAGGAAGAAAATTTAGATAGAGATGAAGAAAAGCCAAGGACAGAATGTTGGGGTCTATCCAAGTATGGAGGATGAGAAGAGTAACAGAGGCTATTGAAGAAGCAGTTAGAGAGATTGGAACAGTGTATGAATGTCATAGGGAGGAAAGAGTATTAGTCTTATCTCAATGAGATGGTAAACTTATGGAAGAGAGGGGTCTCATGTTTCTCTTTTATGCCTTGTAGTGTCTAGCATCATTCTGGACAGGTCTTGAATGTTCAATAAATACTTATCAATTGATACAGTCAGTAGAATTCTTTTTTGTGCCTCCCAGAATCTCTTCTTGGCTCCAGAACGCCCCCCTCCCCCAAGAACTCATTTCCAGCTGTGTGGAGAGCAGAGACTATCATTATTGGGATAATATAGTATTCTTCCATATAAGTCATTAGACTTCTACTGACAGCTGAATCATTTCAGAGCAGGAATAGTAATGAAAAATGAGAAAAAAAGAAAACCCAACACTTACTGTAATCTTCGATCTCGATACTTCTGTATTCAATTTTAGGCATCTGCCGGTCACTAATAGTCTTCTGTACATGGGCATTTACTTCCAGCTCGAAGATTTCTGAAAAAGAGAGGAAATAATGATAGCTAGAATCACACTGAAACTGTTTCTTATAAGGAGCCCATTTTTCACTTAGAGGATCATAGATTTAGAATTATAAGGTCATTTAATGCAATCATTTCATTTTAAAGATGTATTAGAGAGGTCCAGAGAGGTTAAGGAACAGATTCAGCATTCACACCCAGATCTTTTGATTCCCAATCAAGTGATTTTCTACCAGACTACATTACCTCTGTTTACTTAGTCATACGACTATCAGAAAAGCTAAACATGCTTCTCATGTCCATTAAATACACTTACTAAGGGTAACGACCATCACAAATTTGGAGAAGACTGGAATATCAATTTTTCCCAGGAAAAATTCATTTAAATTCCTCAATTCAACTAAAAGATATCCTGAAAAGTTATTTGATACCTCATGGGTTTTACTTATCCATTTCTTGCTTTTGTCCATTTTAGCGCCTTAAGAGTAAGGCTTGAAGTGGACTGGGATGAGGCAGTTTGTTTTATCCTAGTCTGACTCAAGCCTTATCTTAAAAGGGGGGCCCTAAAAAGTCTCAGGCATTCCAATTGTTTTTAGCAATACCTGAAATAATTCCACTATCTTTTAACACTGGCCAATGTTAAATATGTTCTTAAAACCAATCACCCTAAATCTTCCCCTGCCCATTTCTGCAATTGGACTGATCTGTTAACTATTGTACTTATATCTCTAATTAAAAAGATGCTCAAAGAATCCCACTTCTTCTTTTAGGTTGGTGGGTACTTGTTCACATTTTAACTGGGAAGAAAAAAAATCAAATGAAAATATACCAAGGCAAGCAGCTTGCCCATTTGTCAAATCAGTTTGAAACAGCTGAGTTTCAGGAATGCTTTAAAGAGTGCATCATCCATCATAGGCAATGCAAGAGCCATTAAATCATCCTCTGACAAGCATTCTCTCAAAAAGCAACACAATCACCACATGAGCACACGTGGGGAATTATTCCTGCCTGCATGAAGTCCCCAGAAAGTTAAACTTCACATTATGATAGGAAAGTTTTAGAAAGAAATGATTTTCATCCATGAAACTGATATATAGCTCACTGAGGTCACCCACAGATCCTTATTGTTATTTCGAAGTGTGTAAAACCAGAGGAGATAATGGTACTCATGTCTATATTATAGCAGTATGATGGATTGAAGAGTAAAAAAATTCAGTTAGTCATCTGGTAGTATTTCCTACGTCAATGGCTCCTCCAACCTTTGCCTTAGGTTTACCGTACATGTATCTAATTAACCCTTATCCACTTCTTCATGTAACTGCATAAAATAGTACATGTTTTATCCTGTTACTCTCCTCAAAAACCTCCCTTGACTCCCTATTTCCTCAAGGACAGAATTCAAACATATCTGAAATTTAAAGCCTTTCACAAATTGAATCCAATCTACATTTCAGGTTATTTGCACATTATCCTTCCCCCACTCCAAGTATTATATGGTATAAACTAAGTTGCCTACTTTCTGTTCTTTTTATAGGATATTCTATCTCCTGATGGAGGCTGTTCCTTGGCCTAAAATGTTCTCTCTAGCTCAAATCTTACTTCCCATTAGTGACCTTTTTTGATCTACCTAATAGATAATGCCTGCCTTTCCCATGACCAAATTATTTCATATTTAATTATATATATTTGTGTTTCCCAAGAAGATGTAAATTTCTGCATACAAAGAACTGATGTCAACAATGTATATTTTTCTATGAATGAGTTTAAGTTGGAGGAGATCCCTCTTTCTGGGATGCTGTTTACATTTTAAGTCTCACCCAGGAAATGGGCAATCATACTAAGTAGTTGGAAGGAAGGAAACAAATATTTATCAATATATATATATATATATATATATATATTCTCAAGGGATAATTGTTTAATGAGACAATATGCAAACAACTACCAACAAAGAAAAGACATACAAGAAACATTGGAAATAATCAAGAAAGGGAAGCTCTAGGATTGAAGTGAATCAGGAAAGACTTCCTACAGAAGGTGAAATTTTAGTTGGGATTTCAGTTGGGATTGAAGTTGGGACTTCCCTTTTTTTTATTATAGCTTTTTATTTACAAGATATATGCATGGGTAATTTTTTAACATTGACCCTTGCAAAATCTTCTGTTCCAACTTTTCCCCTCCTTCCCCCCACCATCTCCCCTAGATAGCAGGCAGTTCCATACATGTTAAACATATTAAAGTATATGTATACATATTTTTGCTGCACAAGAAAAATCGGACTTAGAAATAAGGTAAAAATAACCTGTGAAGGAAATAAAAAATGCAAGCAGACAAAAACAGAGGGATTGGAAATCCTATGTTGTGGTTCACACTTATTTCCCATAGTTCTTTCGCTGGGTGTAGCTGGTTCTCTTCATTATTGAACAAATGGAACTTATTTGGTTTATCTCATTGTTGAAGAGAGCCACATCCATCAGAATTGATCATCATATAGTATTGTTGTTGAAGTGTATAATGACCTCCTGGTTCTGCTCATTTCACTCAGCATCAGTTCATGTAAGTCTCTCCAAGCCTTTCTGTATTCATCTGCTGGTCATTTCTTACAGGACAATAATATTCCATAACATTCATAAACCACAACTTATTCAGCCATTCTCCAATTGATGGGCATCCATTCAATTTCCAGTTTCTTGCCACTACAAAAAGGGCGGCTACAAACATACAGGTCCCTTTCTCTTCTTTAGTATCTCTTTGGGATATAAGCCCATTAGTAACACTGCTGGATCAAAGGGTATGTACAGTTTGATAACTTTTTGAGCATAGTTCCAAATTGCTCTCCAGAATGGTTGGATGCATTCACAACTCCACCAACAATGTATCAGTGTCCCAGTTTTCCCATATCCCCTCCAACATTCAGCATTATCTTTTCCTGTCATCCTAGCCAATCTGAGAGGTATTTAGCGGTATCTCAGAGTTGTCTTAATTTACATTTCTGATTAATAATGACTTGGAGCATCTTTTCATATGGCTAGAAATAATTTCCATTTCTCCATCCGAAAATTGTCTGTTCATATCCTTTGACCATTTATCAATTGCATTTATCACTATATTAAATACTTTAAAAATATTATTTCATTTGACCCTGACAACCATTCTAGGATGCAGGTGCTATTATTATCCTCATTTTTTTAATGTTGAAGAAATTGAGACAAAGGTTAAATAAGGTGTCCTGGGTCACACAGCTAGAAAGCATCCAACACTGGATTTCTCAGCTCCAGCTTCAGTGTACTAGTCTGTGCCACCTCACAGCCAGTCCATTTCACCTCTGCATTAAATGGAGAATTTTCTTTCCATTACAGCTTTAATAGAGCAGAATGAGATCTGCTCTGGGAGTTGAGAGACAGAGTCTAGTTCCAGCTTTATCTGTATTTGTTAAGAGATTGCAGCCAGACCAAGTGTCTCTTTTACCTTCCTCAACTAGCAAATGAAAAAACTAGAAAAGATTATTGCTAAGATCTTTTCTATTTCTGGGTCCCTGTCCTATTTACACAATATTTCCCATTTCCATGACATTGCCTTTGAGGACTTTATTAATATATTAAAGGTCCCCAAAAATATCAGAGTCTAGTGTTATGCCTCTTAAAGATATCTTTCTCCATCTTTGTAACAACTGATATAAAAGGTGAAGGCTCCTGACTCTTGTGTTATAAGATTTCAATAGAAATGGGGACTACTAAACTTCAATGAGGATATAGGTGGGTACATTTTGATTTAGAAAACCACATATTAATATTATCTCGGTCTGATTATGTTTCTATTTATTTTGTCTGATATTTCTCAGTTATATTTTAGTCTGGCTCATTCACACTTCGCAGAGCTGTGGACAGGCTGCTGAATCTGCTTTAAGACACAGTCTATCCCAGTTCACTTCTTGCCAACTGCCACCCTCCAGAAATGGTGAATTGTGTTATACTCTTCTTCTTCTTTTTTTTTTTGTCCTTTTCACCCTTCAATTCCATCTCACATATGTGATTGAATATATTGGAACAATTCATAAGGGCACTTAACAAATAGGAAAGGTTGCTTCATCTGCTTCTGGGAATATAATTCAGTTGAAGAAAACATATGTACATATATGCATGCATAGGTCTGCATGCACAGACACACATATTCTCTGCCTCTATGTCTCTGTCTCCCTCCCTCTCTCCCTTTCTTCCCCCTCCCCCTCTACCTATTTCTCCCCCACCCCCACCTCTCCCTCTCTCTTCTTTTTATAGTTCAGCCAATCCCCTTCCCCCCCCCAAAAAAAAAGACATGGAAAAGGATCTTGAGAGCTTCTTTACCTCATCCATTCTGAGGTCTCACAGATCTCAAGATACTCCAACATCTTCTCCATGAGGAATACAAGTCAGAGAAGCAGGTTTCAGATGCTGGGTAGTTTATTAACAAATAATGTAACTTTGGGCAAGATACTTTCCTTGTTTCTTTATCTGTAATAAGATGACTACATAATTTCTAAAGTCCTTTCCTGCCCTAGATCTTAGAGATAGCTAGGTCATCAGGAAGGTTCAAATTCTACCTCAGACACTTATTAGCTGTGTGACCCTAGGTGAGTCATCTGGACTTTCTCTGCCTCAGTTTCCTCATCTGTAAAATGTGGATAATGATAGCATCTACCTCATAGGGTTGTGGCAGGGGACCAATAAAATCATACTTGTAGAGCACTTTGAAAACCTTAAAGGCCTATATAAATGCAAGCCATTCTGTAACACTCTGGTGACCTTAATGGCAAAATTAAACCGAAACCAAACAAAAAATCATGAACCATTTATCTCATCTGTCTCTGCAAAGAAAACTCTCAGCAGATAGTGGCAAGATTAATAGTGCCATTGATGAAGCACCAATAAGTATTGACCTAAGCTACTTTTTCCTCCATGCCCAAACCATAGAAATAGTCCCAAATCATGCATATACATGCTGTAGGAAACCCAGCAGCATGGCCCTCAGACCACTAGGAAGTCTATGCAAACCATGCCTTCTCCAAATTAATACATTTGTCAACAAGACAGTACTTGCTGGGGCAAACAGGAGGAGATGGCATTCCCATGACGGGTAAACTATTTAAAAAAAAATTAACAATGGCTGGTGCTACAAAGAGGAACAAAAACAACTCAAAATGGTTATCAAATGACCAATGGAATCATTTGAATAAAATGAAGTCCATCTCTCAAAGAAGGCTTCTTTGGCTATGTTGTCATCACATCAAGCTCAATTTGCTCTCTGTACATTTTTACTTTCTCACCATTTCCCCACACCCATTAGAATATAAACTCTTTGAAAGTAAGGATTATCTCACTTTTATTGGCATTCTCAGTGATTCACCCATTTTCTTGTTCAGTTGTGTTTTGACAGTTTATTTTGCATTTGATTTTTACAATAACATTGAGAGGTAATTGTTCTTATCCCTATTTTACAGGTGAGAAAACCGAGACAGAGAAATTAGGAGACTTTTCCAGGATCACATAACCAGTAAGTGTCTGAGATCACATTTGAACTTGGGTCTTTTTCTCTCTAGTTGAGTTCTTTTTGGAGGGAGTTTTCTTGGCCAAAGATATTGGAGTGGTTTCATTTCCTTCTCCAGCTCATATTACAGATGAGGAACCGAAGCAAATAGGATTAAGCAACTTGTCCAAGTAACACAGCTAGTAAGTGTCTGAGACCAGATCTGAATTTAGGAAGATGAATGTTCCTGGGGCTCTGTGCACTAGGGCATCACCTAGAGGTTTCATAATAGGATTAATCCATGTTCTGTCTGTAGGGTCTGTCTCCTATTTATGTCTTTGAGAATATATATATATATATATCCCTGTTGGCATGTTTGCCTTTCTGACCATCTCTGAATTTATTTGCATTTGTCTTTCTCCCCTCTTCATTTTGTTCTTTTAAATCTCATGTTCTGTCTCTCTTACTCTGTTCCTAGCCTCTGGAACCAGTAATACTTTTGCTTTCCTGATACTAAGGCATCAGAATGCAAAGTTGTTCCTTTCTGCTAGGGGTGGATTTCCTCTTGCTTTTAAATAGAATATGTTATTAATTCCTTTAAAAAATTACATTTATTGTTGAGGTAAGGGATCGCCTTCCCTATCCAGAATAAGTCTTTCATAACAACTGAGAAAAAATAGGGTACAAGGACTATATTTTACAGCATATGTAACTCTCTTTTCTCATAATTCCTTACTTCTCTCCTATAAGGTATATTTCATAATCTGTTATCAGGAACATCTGTTTTCTCTTTACTGAGAACTGAATTTCTTTTTAGTGATTTTTAAATTTTCTTTACTGTAATCATTAGACATACATATATGTATATAATATGTATGTGTGTGGGTTTATTTATTTCACTCTGAATTGGTTTATATAATCTCCTCTTATTTCTGATTCCCTCACAATTTTTCTCATTGTACAACAACATCTTATATTCATATGTAATAATTTTCCAGTCATTTCATAATCAATGATAGGGAAGGAAGGGAAGGAATAGAAAGAATAAACTTTTATTAATTACCTATTATGTACCAGGCATTATGCTAAGCACTTTTTACAAATATTATCTCATTTGATTTTTACCACAATCATGGGAGGTAATTGCTCTTATTATTCCTATTTTATAGGTGAGGAAACTGAGACTTAGAGCAATTAGGAGACTTTTCCAGGGTCACACAGCTAATAAGTGTCTGAAGTCACATTTGAACTTGGGTCTTTCTCATTATAGACCCAATATTCTATCCATGGCACCCCCTCTAGTCGCCCAAAATTGGCATTCATTTTGTTTCAAGTTCTCTTTCAGAGAGAATGTTGTTCTCAATACTTTGTTTGGTCAGTCTGAATAGCTTGCTGACTCTCAGAGAGGTAGTGCTCCAAAGGACCTTTGAAGTAAATCTAGCCTAAGTCTCTCCCCTTAAGATTAGGAAAAATGAGTTACAGAGAGGTTGACTTGCTCAAAACCAGCCAGTTAATTAGGGTTTCCTTCATCTTAATAGCTATGGCAAGAAGTGAAAACATGGCTAAACCTGGTAGTACTCAGAAGACCATTTTAATGCCAGAGCCAGCTTTTGTCCTCCACTATCTATGGTTATTCTGGGGCAGGCACATGACTTTCAGGCCCTATCCTCTAGCCAGCCATGAGCTTGTCTTTATCGGACCAAGGGTTCTTGCCTATTTTATATTCATGTCAAAATTTTGGAGTATTTCAAGTTCAAGAACATTTTAAAAAGTTTGTAAGGAAAAGATTTTTTGGTTCATATTCTTTGTAAAGATAACAAATGCTCATCTTCAGTGGCACAACCACCACGATGTTGTGAAAATCAGAAAATTTAAGTCAGGAGATTCTAATTTTGGCTTCTGTGCTGAATCCCTTTTGTGACCTTGAACTAGTCCCTTACACCTTCACAAGTCTGAGTTTTAAAGTAAGAATAATAATACCAAATTAATTTTCCTTACAGGGTTGTGATTGTCAACTGAGACAATGGTGGCCAAAGAGTTTAGAAAACATGCAATGTGCTCTAAAAAAATACAAGGTACCATCAGGTCTGACTGGCTTGAAGAATGAATGGATGGTGCCTCAAAGACTGCTTCTGGATCATTTTGAGCTTTTCTCTGTCTCTCTCTCTTTGTATTTCTGTACCAGGCTTTGTTCCAGCTCTCTACCACAATGCCAAACACTGAGAAGTCCTTAATAAAAGGCCGGATGGCAGCCTTTTTGATGAAAATATCATAGGCACCAAATGAAAGGATGGTTTTCTTAAGGCTTGCCAGAGAGTTAGAGCCAGGGTTTGGGTCTCCTAACCCACAGGCTAATAATGTTCTGTCTGCTTCCTATGGCAAAAAAATACGCTACAGAGGTTAAATAGCCAGCCTCTGAGTCAGAAGGACCATAATGAAAGTATAAGTCTTTCACTTAAGTCATTCAGCCTCGAAGTGCCAGGCAACAGTTTAAAATTATTGCTAGAAAGGTACCAGTTCGTCTGCATCAGAGAAATCCCTTATGGGGTCTTCCTATACTGATGAAATCCTAGTATTTTGCCCCCTTCCAACATTCCCCTCCTCCAATTTATAGATCAGATCTCACAATAGGTAAAAATCTCAAACAGGACACCCACTTAATACAAGATATGACTATTAACATGAACTGGAGGAACCATTTGTTGTCACTGTAATAAATTAAATAATCCAAATCAGCAAAACACTGTTCTTTTGGAAACAGGAAAGAGCTTTAGACCAAAGACTTTGCTGATATTCATTACAGGATGATTTTATACAAGTGACAAATATTGCACCAAAACCCCCACCAAATCTCTGCTTAACAAAGAAGCCTGTACCTAGTCTCACTTCTATCAGTTAATGTTCCCAGACTTTTCAAGATGGAATGGACTTTCTTACCTTTACATGAGAAAATAGAGGCTCAGAGGAGTGGCTATTCCATCAAAGTTACAATGTTGGTTAGTGGAAGAGTTAGGATTGGCTAGTTTCTTTAAATTTTTTTTTTTTTTTTTTTTGTTGTTGATTGGCTAGTTTTACATAATGAAGTGGAAAGTCCTCTGGCCTGGGAGTTAGAGCACCTTGAATGAACTCCATACTCTGTCACCAATTATCTAACATCTCTAACATTGAGTTTCTTCATTTCTAAAAAGAGGGTCATGGATTTGATGATGGTGGAAGAAGTTCTGTCTCTATCTTTAGAGGATCAGGTTTCAAAACTTATCTTTGATATTATCTGTGTAACATTGGGGCAAATTACTGGCCTCTCTGGGTCTCAGCTTCCTTATTGATGAAAAGAACATCTATAAAATTATTTGATATTGATTAAAAATGGAAGTCTATGTGGCACAATGGATATAATGCCAGCTCTGGAGTCAGGAGGACCTGAGTTCAAATCTAGCTTCAGACTCTTACTAACTGTGAGACCCTGGGTAAGTTATTTAATGCTGTTTGACTCAGTTCCCTCATCTGAAAAATAAACTAGAGAAGAAAATGGTAAACTATTCCAAGATCAAGAAAACCCCAAATAGGATCATGAAGAATGATATGACTAACTGACCAAAAGAAAAAAAGTAGAACAGCTAAGGTATACAACATCAAAAGAAAATAAACACAATGTTCTATAAATCCAAAGAAACCAACTCCTGGAGTATATGACCCAAAAAGAGGAAGCAAATAAAAAAACCCCAAAATAAGAACCACCAAACTCTGCTGAGAAAACTGGAAAACACTCTAAAGAGATTAGGACTAACATTTCGTATCACATACATAATAGACGCCACGTGGATACAGGATCTGTAACAGCCTATGTCACAGATAAGACAGAGAAGAACTATGAATAGGGGAAGTTCTTGAACTAAAAAGAATCACAAGAAAGAAAATGGATATATCTATTATGTAAAATTGAAAAGATTTTGCACAAACAAAATCAGTATAGTTAGAATCAGAAGGAAAAGTTAACTCAGAAAGAAATCTTTGTAGCAATTTTCTCTGCTATCCAATATTTGCAAAGAAATGATTCAAATATACAAGAACAAGAACAATTCTTTCAATAGAGAGTAAAAGGATATGGAGAGACGGTAATCAAGGAAAGAAATACAAGCAATCAACATCTATTTCAAAAACACATCACATCACTAATGCCAAGAGAGATACAAATTAAAACACTCTGGTTTTACTTCACACCCATTAAACTTGCAAAGATGGCCAAATAGGAGAACAGGAAGATAGGAACATTAATGCAATGTTGGTGGAGCTATGGATTGGTCCAGTCACAGTAGAAAACAATTTGGTACAATACTTCCCAAATCACTAAACCTGAGTGCTATGATTTGAACCCATTATTAGCCCAGTGCCCCCAAAGGATTAAAAGAAAGAAGAAAAATTAGTAACAACACTTCATGTAATAACAAAGAACTAGAAACTTTAGGGGAATGGCTGAAGAAATGATAGCATGTTAATAAACTATCACGTTGTAAGAAATGATGAAAGAGTGGAATTTAGAGAAATGAGGGAAGAATTATTCAAACTGAAGCAGAGTAAAGTAAGCAGAACTTGAGAACAATTTATATCATGATAACAACATTGTAAAGAAGAACATCTTTGAAAGAAAGAACTATGATAATTGATTCTAACTATGACTCTAGAAAGATGTTACTCACCTTTTGACAGAAGTTATGTTTTTGAAGTGCAGAATAAGACATGTGTTTTCAGACATTGCTGACATATGATTTGTGTCAAAGTTTATTTGTCACAAGAGTGGGATTAAAAATTATAAAGCTGATTTTCTTGTGCAGCATGACAAATATGGAAATATGTTTAGAAAAACTGTACATGTATAACCTATGTTAGATTGTTTGCTATCTATGGGAAGAAGAAAAATTTGAAACATGAGGTTTTGCAAAGGTGAACGTTGAAAATTATCTTTGCATGTATTTGGAAAAATAAAAAGCTATTAAAATAAAATTAAAAAACTAAAAGGTATTGTATTTAAAACAATACTTAAAGTGATACAGAAAACATAGAAATGAATATCACTTTAGTACTTAGTTTCACAAAAGAAGTTCAGAGGGAGATGAATAAGAAGGATGACTTCAAAACTGTTGAATTTATCATATGCTTAAACACAAGCTGTATAAGATAGAAATTCATAGTTTCATATATCTATTCTATTATCCATTTGTAAAAATGTTAATGTAGGGCTTGTCAGATTAAAAAATCGAAAATTAAAATTAAAACATGAAGGACCTGGACTATATTGCCTGTGAGGTTCCTTCTAGTGCTAGATTTATGATCCTACAATCTCTTAGTTTTCTTGATAGCTCTAAAATCTTAGCCTAAGTTTTGATATGACAAGCACAACAGGGGTATACCCATGGTGTTTATAATAATCCTAATAAGGACCTGACTTAAGTGTATTTTTCATGAATATATATTTTTATGTTGCTGGCAGGCCTTTTTGGAATGAATACAACACAAAAACACTAAATGTAGTTCTTGAAGGTAAAATTCTACACCGAAGGCATACTTTTGTTTAGGTTCCTTATTAAGTCAGGTCGGCCTGGAGTGAATGAGAATACAGCCATGTCTTCAAAACATTCCCACTACCAATTACAGCATTCCATAAATCTGACTTTACGTGGGTACGCACAGGGTTATAATTGCTCACTAGCTATTCAACATGGCCTTGAATAGTTGACTCGTCTCTATTGAAATCCTCCCCTTCACAAGAAGCACTAAAAGCAACAGACTATTAAATGTAGTTAAATATTAGGCTTCTCATTTAATGATTGCCCACACAACTGGTTTTATCAGCAGAGAGCGGGCTGTCACACAGGGGAGTTTAGTTAAGCCACTTTATTTGTCCCCATAATTGCATCCAAAGAGGGCAGGAGCAAAGCTGAGGAAATAAGAAAAGATTGGTATATTCCCTGAACAGCTCTTCTTTTGGCTTTTAGGACCATGGGGACCTCCAGTCTGCATCAGACAAATGACTATTCCTTAATTAAATGTGAGCCCCCTCTAATATTTGATGCAATTAGCCATTATCAGATTTGGGTACAGTGAGAATGCAGAGACAAATGCCTGCTAAAGGGAAATGCCTTCATCTCGGGCAACCAATGTGTCCTAGGTAACTTGGATCATTAAATGTATCAAGGCATGCTTCATAATTATTCCTATCAATCAAAGGGAGAAAGGGGAATGGGGTACTAGAAGGAGAAATAGATAAGGAGTCAGAACTGGATTTGAATTCTCTACTACTTACTGTCTATGGTAGCTTAACCACTCTCTGTCTCATTTTCTTCATCGATAACATGAACAAGGTTGGATGTCAATAAGGACTTGCTGATCTAATATTAGGCCAGGGATGTACACACATACACACACACACACACACACACACACACACACACGAGTGTTTACAATAGGGAAGGTCCACGGTATGTTCAATATGATATTTAATTTTTTTCTTCTTTGAAGAGAGTAATGGTCCAAATGTACCAAAGTCCAATGTAACCCTTGTAAAAAGACTAAGCAGGACTTAGAACAAATAAGGGATCAACATTTAATTCTTAAGAAGAGATAGTGTAGTACCTACGGTTGCTTTACATTTGACAAAAAGCCTTTGATTACTCTTTATTTTATGCTTTAAAAATCAAATGCTATTACATCCTGATAACACCTTCTGCTAAGTTTATAAAATGTGGTACAGAATACAAGACTCCAGATGTATTCTGACTAGGGCAGAATATAATGGAAAAATCACTCTGTCATTCTAGATGGAATGATTCTATTACTGTAGTTTAAGAGGAACTTTTTCACATTATCATTAATACTAACTACTGCTACTGCTGCTGCAGCTATTATTACTATGCCTTTACCACAGCACACTATTGACTCATGTTGAGTTTATAGTCCTCCTGATGCTTTGTTTCCCTATCCAAACTATTATTTAGACATATCCCCTTTATCCTACTCTTGCTGATAAATTAAATCTAAATCTACATTTATTTTTAGTGGTCTATGTAGTTAACATAATCTCTCCTAGACTTCAGAAATCCTAGGTCATCACTTGTTTGCTGAATCTTTTTTAAATCACCTATAAACATATCACATTTAACACATTTGAAACCAAACTCATTCCCTCTCCCTCTCCAAACCCTATTGCAAATATCCTTATTCTTACTGAGGGCACCACTATTCTTCTGTCACTCAGGTTTGCCATTTGGGAGTCAACCTTGACTTTCATCCCTCTTCTTCAATTCCCTTTGAATCTTTTTGACTGTACTTCTACAATATTTTTTACATCCATTCCTTTCTATCACTTACCAAGTCATATCCCTAATTGTGCATCTTTACCTCTCATCTGAACTATTGTAATGACCTCCTAAGTGGCCTTATTATTTCCAGTCTGTCCCAAATTTAATTCAATCTCTACACAGCTACCAAATATTCATGGGGAGAGGTCTGATCATGTCATCTTCTTTCTCAAAAACCTTTAGTTATTGCCCACTGTGTCTAGGATGAAATATTAATTCCTCACTATGATTTTTAAGGCCTTCTACAATCTGACTCCATTCTACCTTTCCCGCCTTATTTCAACCCATTCCTTTTCACACACTCAATGTCTTAGACAACCTGGACTACTAACTATCCTTGAACTCCATATGAAGGTATGAACCTTCATCCATTCATCTGTTCCATTCCCCATGACTAGTATATATTTTCTCTTTCCTTCTCCCTCTCATAATCTTTGATTTCTTCAAGTCTCAGCTTAAGTAATACCTCCTCCATGCAGCCTTCTCTGGTCTTAGTTGTTAGTACTTGATCCATCCTCAAATCACCTGATACTTTATATATTTGTGTATGTTGGGAAATTGCTCTTTGGGGCCAGTTTTTGTTTTGGTATCCTTAGTAGCTATGGTAGTACTTTGGATACAATAGATACTTAATGAATATTTATTGAATTAAACCTAATTAAATTTTATTTTTATTAGATTTGACATATTATTCTAGACTCTTAAGACCCTTAAGAATCCAGATTCTGTCATTCAACATATCCACCACCTTTTCTTTTAACACAGGAGAGAACATTATTACACTTGCTCCATGTCTTTTCATTATGCTTTGGGTCAACTTTGAGCTTTCTGAGGTCATAGTGTATGACTGGGATCTTTCAAACTACTGTATAATTTTATAAATGTGATCCATCCTACTCTTTTCCTCTTGTTCACCCTTGCCCAGCTTTTTCTCTATTTTTAATGCTTAGATAGCTAAGATATAAATACTGAAAGACATATTAACTCAGCGAGCTTCCCATCCAACTTGATGTCACAATAGAGGCAATATAAGGCAAGTTAGTACAATTGTCATTATTTTCTTTTCAGAGATCAATAATTCGGTTAATAAGCAATAACAGAGTGCCTACCTTGTGACAGGCACAGTTTTAAGCACTAGGAAAAGAGAATGCAAAGACAGGCAAAAGACAGCCTTTGCCCTGAAGGAAGGCTTAGAGATGTTAAATATTTGCCTGGAGTCATAATTAACAGTAAAGTTAAGACTCAATCCTAATTCTCCTAATTCCAGTCTAGCACCCCATCCACTGTGCCAGGGAGACCCTATTTCTTGTTGTGGACCAAAAAAGGTAACTGGGCAAAATAATAATGAAGGCTCATGAATAAGCTTCCAGGAGCTGCTCTGTCATGAAACACATATTATCTTATAACTCAGAGGTCCTCTCTGTTTTCTATAGAGGAGGGAGGTAGTGCATTACAGATCAGATGATAATGAAATCTCATTCATACATTGGTATTCATATTTCCATTCTTTCACATTCTTTTATATTTACATTACCGACAGCAATACACAAACAGCAGGCTTGTTGATTTTCTGTCCTGATACCTACGTGGGTTGAATACATAGGCATTTCATGATTATACTTTAGTCTCAACCATAATTACATTCTTAAGGAACCAGCTTTTAAATTATTCAGAATCACATCTGTGGATACCCTGTAGGCTCTGTTTATAGACAAGATTTTCTAGAGGGAGGAAATATATACATATATATTGTATATAATATATGTATATATGTATATATCTCACAATTATATATTTATTTATATATAATAGAATATTCTTAGAGTTGCTTTGGAAGAGAGAAGGGATGAATGAACAGAATAAAGGAAGAAAAGAATTTTAAAAGTGATTTCAAATATGTAGAACTGAAATTATAAGATAAAGTGATTGGTCTTCATACTGAAGATTTTTCTCCATTCATAATTTCTGTTGATACAGAAATCCCTTATATGGCACTTTATCCTGTCAAATCTCCTTTGGCTACTGAATACAGTTCAAACTCTACAGACCAGCATTCAAGGTCCTCCAAAATGTGGGGGTGAAACTCTCCAGCCTCATTCTCATTATTTCCTTATATAAACTCTCTGCTCTGGTTAGTTGGGTTATATATTCTCACCTTATTATGTCCTCCTTTTTTCTTCTCCATCTGTCTAAGTCCTACCTATACTATTAAATTTAACCACAGTCTTATCTTCTATGAGAAGCCTTCCCTCTATTTCTACAAACCTCAGAACTAAAAGAATCATAGATAAGATAGGACTTTTCAGGTAATCTAGTCCCATTCACACTTAAAACTAGTATCTATGATTTGCTGTCTTGTATGGTTAGGTACTTTGCCTACATAGTCATTTCTTCAATTAGAAAGTCACTTTCTGAATGTGCAAAATGCTCAGATTTAGAGACATCTCCATTTCAAACGTAAATATGGACTATTTGTTCCTGATTTGTAGTAGAGTCTTCCAAGCTAGTGTTGGTCTGATCAGCCACAGTCAGACATATTGTCTTGATTCCAACATAGTGATATCATATTGGGGTCTTTTTCAGATGATGGACAACAATCAGTCACCATTACCTCCTTGGGAGAAGGAAGTCTGTCTTATACTTCTTTGTATCATTTCTAATATCAATTATAGTCCTTTGCAAAGAGTAGTCTCTCAGTACATATATGTGGGTATGCATATACATATAGATATATATTAAATTACTAATTGATCCTCAAAAATTTTGATTCCTTTGGTTCTGAGGTGATTTTTTTTCTGGTTTAGGCAAAAGGTTGGGTCAGTGGGTCCAATACTGGACCCTTGGTTTGATAACATTTTCAGGAGGAGAGTAAGCTCTGGAATGAATCAGTCAATATTGAGATTTTTCTAGTTTCCTCTTCTACCCAACCTTGCCTTGCATATACTGCAGTGCAAAAGCATGTGGCAGAATACACCTACTACTTTCATGAAACTGGCATATCAAAGGTCATCAATGACTTTCTAATCACTAAGTTTTTTATTCAGTCCTCATGTTCCTTGATTTCTCTTATGTAGTTAACACAGTTGGACTACTTTCTATTATAGGAAATTCTTACTCCCTAGTATATAGAACACTTCCTGATCCCTTGGTTCTCTTATTTTTTAACTGTTTATTTTCCTGGATTCCTATTTTTCCATCCTTTCAGATTCCCCAACATCCCCTTCTCTTTTCTCTTCTTAGCTTAAGAGGTGATCTCTGTTTCTGCAGCTTTAATTTGTATCTCTATAGATGATTCTCAAATTTTAGTTCTCTTCCTCTGGGTCCATACTTATGCTATTCAAATACTGTTATGTCCTCAGTCCATCTCTTCCTACTGAATTTCCTTTTATCTTCTAAAGCTCAAATTAGCACTACTCTAGAGAGATAAGTAAACCTTAATAAATTAGGACCTGTTGCTTTGCCTGGAAATGAATTTTCCTGTTCACATTCCTTCTCATTCTCTTTATATGTGTTCCTTTACCTTTTTCCAGATTGCCTACAGAAAAAGTGAGGCTGGTGACTTTGCACTGCTTCCCCTTCCCCTTAAATCCAATTCACTTGCAAATTACAGAATCAGCAAGGACAAACAACAAACTCTGTGAGTAGAATAGGTCCAGTGGGGGCCTAACTAGAACAGGTCAATTGGCAATGCAATGAGCTCTGTCTCTCTCTCCTTTTCCTTCTCTCCCTCTCTTCCTTCCTTCCTTCCTTCCTTCCTTCCTTCCTTCCTTCCTTCCTTCCTTCCTTCCTTCCTTCCTTCCTTCCTTCTTTCCTTCTTTCCTTCTTTCCTCCCTCCCTCCCTCCCTCTCTCCAAAATACCAAGGACCAAACACATATGCATGATCTAGAAGAAGCCAACTATGAGTGTATGACGTATATATTTATATAACACAAATGCGTATGTAGCTATATGTCTACACATACATACATACATACATACATATATATATATATTTTACATATCTGTATGTAATGGGGGGATAGTCAGTAGAAAGCATAGTGGATATAATGCTGAGCCTGAAATCAGGAAAAGCCATATTCCTGTGTTCAAAATCTGGCTTTAGAAATATACCAGCTATGTAACCCTGGGGAAGCTACTTAATTACTGTCTGCTTGTTTCCTCATTTATAAAGTGAACTGGAGAAGGAAATGGCAAACTGCTGCAGTATTTCTGCCAAGAAAACTCCAAATAGGGTCATAAAGAGTTGGACATGACTGAAACAAATGAACAACAACAACAATGTATGTATTCCATGTCGTCCCAAAAAGTCCAGGAAAGGATATGGTTACTCCCTGCTAGAGAAACATTTGTTTGGTTAATTGACAAAGGGTTAAATAGCCCTTTCTGAAATCAGAGAATCATAGAATGCTAAAGCTAAAAGAGACATTATCTAGTCTAACACCCTCATTCTACAGATGAACAAACTGAGGCCATAACAGGGAAAGTGCTGTTATTGGTCTCCTGACTCCCAGGTCAGAGTTCTTTTCATTATTTAACATGCAATGATGGGGCAGAGGCAACTTGAAAATATTTCTTTAAGTTTGGGTATAAGCAGTGAAGTGCTATGGTGAGTGGAGCGCCAGACTGAAGTGAGGAAGACCTGAATTTAAATCCAGGTTCAGATACCTACCAGCTTTGCCCTGACCTTGGGCAAATTACTTCTGTTTGCCTCGGTTTACTCATCTGTAAAATGGTATTATAACAGCATCTGCTTCCCATGGCTATAATGAGGATATATTATAAATATAATTATAAACAATAAGTAATTGTGAAAGTAATTGTAAAGTGCTTAGCACATATTGCTATAAAAACTTCTGGACTTCCTGCCTTCCTTCTCTTCCTCCTCCCCTTCCTTCTTCTTATGCTTTTGACTGAAAGTGGTGGGGGGGAGTGGAAGAGAGAAGGGACACTTTTATCTCATAGGCAGGGCAATCTGCCTATTTAATATGATATCTTAGGTCTTACTCCAAAAAGACTTTTCTTGCCTTTGGAATGATGTGTGAAAACTTTTTAATAAGAGCTAAAACTTTCTATTCAATGATGAGGCATGAGGGTTAAATTGAAAATATTTCTGTGAGTTGGGATATAATGGGTTACATTCATACAATCCTAGTGGGTGTAAGAATTTGTGATTAGCATTTTCTGACATCAACTTTTGATAAGGGAAGCAGGGAAAGGCACAATGAATAAGGGAAATACAACCTCCACTCTGACATTTACAGCTTTTCATAATTCAATTCTAGCATATCTTTTCAGGACAAATCCACATTACTTCACCTGTATATCTACTCTATAGCCAAACCAGCCTTCTTGCTCTTCCATTTATACAAGAACCCATCTCCCACCTCTGTGCCTTTCCATTGGCTGTCCCTCAAACCTTTAATTAATGATTTATTTCCTCATATCTGTCTGTTGGAATCCTTAGCTCCCAGGGCTAAGTGTCAGCTCAAATGCCACTTTTAAAAATACCTTTTCTGATTTCCCCAGTTGTTAGTGCCTCACTGAAATTAACATTGTATTTAATTGTGTTTATCTAATCTGGGTACATGTTGTATCCTTAAGGAAAATGTAAGTTCCTTGAGTGAAGTCTGCATCTCCAGTGCCCAGCACAGTGCTTGGTATGTGACAGGCATTTAACAAATGCTCGCTTGATTAAATCAAGTTTAATTGGATTGCAAAAGGCTTGGGGAGAAGAGGTGAAAATATGGAGGAAGAGAAGGCTCAGAAAATGGCAGCCGAGACATCACAATGTCCTATCAACCCTGAGCCCCAGAACAGAAACTTCCACACCTGCTGTATCTTCTTTGTTCCCAGGCCCTTCTGCTGAAAATCTCTATCCCACATTTGCCTATTTGTCCAAAATGCTGTAGGCTCTGATCTAATGAAGCCAGGTACTAAGAAGGACTCCGTGGCTTGGGATTTTTTCAGAGTTCTGACTAGAAAAGAACAGCAGGATGGGTCTAAACTTCTAGACAAAAGTAAATATGATTGCAGTGATGATCCCTTCAACCATTTGCGTCTGGGATGTGCCTGGAACTTGTCCAGTGGCCTCTGCAATGATGAAAGGGCTCAACAAGTCTAAGGCACCAGGCAAGGGTTTTGTGCTTTCCCAGAAATTTCACCCTGACAATGCTTTTGTTGTCTTGGTTCACTCTACATGAGTCCCTATCAAGGCAGTGCCCGGGTCTTTCAGCAGGTGCTGTGATGCTCCTTTGATGGGACCACACTGTGCCCTGGGCAGGATGAATGACAGCTCTGAGTGGGGAGTTCAGGGACAATAGGTCATCTGACATGCATTCGGCACTCTTCACCCCAAGAGATCATCCCTTTGACAGACATCATAAATACAGTGAATATTCCTCTTGGTCTGGGACATGTCTCAGGATGACATAGGATGGGAGGGCACAGTTCAATAAGCACAATGATAGGACAAAACAGATTGGAATGGCGACTATATTGGTCAGGAGAGGGCTTTTCTTTTCCTCCATATTTGGCATGTATAAAACCTGACTGTGTTCTACAGTAGGCATTATTTTTCAGTGTATGTCCCTGTATGGGGTGTCGTGGCCAAACAATCAATCAATCAAAAGACAGCCTTTTCCCTAAGACAGAGGCCCATCTTTTTTTTTTTTTTTTTTTTTTTTTTTTTTTTTTTAACACCAACATTCTTCTCATGATGCTGTAAGGTTTCAATAAATATAGAAAACTATAGTCTCTGAAGAGTTAAAGCTGAGAATCACTAAGCACTATGGAGAGTGTTGGATATGAACAGGCTGTAACATATAAAACAAAGAATTAATTTGGAGGTAGAAAGGTGGTATGGTGGATAATACTAGACTTTGGGGAGAGGGCTACATTCAAATCCTGCCTCTTATACTTACCTATGTGACTGCGGGCAAGTCACAACCTCTTTTATCTTAATTTCTTCATCTATAAAATGGGGATAATATCCTTTACCTCATATAGGTCTTTTTATAGTCTCATTATTTCATCTTTTTAAATATTTATTTTCATGTTTTGGCAGTGCATCATTTTAGTTTTTAGAAGATGCCCTTTTCCTCTTTTGTGGTAACTGGAATAACATATGTCCATCCCTAATTTTCTGGAACTCCCATTTTCTATAATTTTTCAAAAATTATTGATAGTGGTGCTTTAATCACCTCTGCAAATTTACTCTGTGCCCACTGTCTAATTTGTAAGATTATCAAATCATAGATCGAGAGCTGGAAGCACTTTAGAAATATTTGAGTCCAACCCCATCTTTTTACAGATCAAGAAATAGAGGTTAAGTAAGTTCCCTAGAGTGATACAAGTAATAAATTTCTGAGACAGGATTTGTACTTAGGAATTTCTTACTCCAAGTCCAATAGCCTATCCACTAAAGCAATGGTATCAAAATCAAATAAAAATGGATCCCAATGGATTTCATTTTGACATAGAAAATCACATTATCTATGTTGTATTCCACTTTTAATTATTTTATTAAACACTTACCAAATAACCTGGTTTGGTTAACTGTGAAATTTTATGGACCACTTGTGCCAATGTATTGTGAATTTAACCTCTATGCCTAATATCATGGTGCTTCTCAAAGCAAAATATACACAGCACCTAATATTTTCAAATAGTACCCTACCCGATTATTAATAACATCTAAATCTGCTTAGCTTCAGAGATTAAATGATATTGGATGAATTTAGGATAGTATGGCATATGAGCTATGAAACTTAAATTTGTTTAAGAGATTAATTGCTATCTTACTATCTCTTCACTTATTATGGTCTTCAATTTCTTCTTCAAGATGTTTAATTTACTTTTTCTAGTCTGAATGTCATCCTTGCCAGAGAAGACAGAGCAGGAATTGAATAGTTTTTTCAGTATTGTCTTCATAATCGGTTAGCCACTATTTATGTCATTATTCCTCTTGTGGAATTATAACTTGTAGCTAGTAAACTATATAATGAGATCACCCATGGAATGCTTATGTCAGTGCCCACCAAACTGTCTCAAGCATACCCATGATTCAGAAGGTGTTGTCAAGGATGCCTCTGTTGCTGATCTGGAACAGTGAATCACTGTTGATTAATCTTCTGAGGTATTCTGAGCCTCAGATCTCAGGCAAAAGTGTTGATTGATGACTACTCTTTAGTTACTTTCTGAATCAAGGTTTCTTAATCTTTTTTTGTATTTTGGACCACTTTGGCAGCCTGGTAAAGCCTATAGATCTCTTCTCTGAATAATATTTTTAAGTGTTATAAAATAAAACATACAGAATTACAAAGGAAACCAATTATATTGAAATCTACCCATCAATCTATCTATCTATTTCTCTATATATCTAAAAAACTGAATTATAGACAATAAATTTAAAATTACTACTTCCTATTGTATTGTCTGAGGAATGGCTGACAAGGGTCAGACATCAGGAATGACACTAGTTGAAAGGTATTTTTAAAAAGCCATTCCATTATCTAAGAACCAAACATGAAAAGAATATTGACCTGGAAATCAGGAGAAATGGGTTCTATCTCTGGTCCTCCCAAATGAGTGCCTTTGGGAAAATCATTGAACTTTTTTGTGGATTTCTTTTCTTTTATTCTAAAAATGATTGAGTTGGATGAAAGCATCTCTCAGTTGTCTGCTAGTGTGCTAGTAAAAAAAGCCTATAGTCTTATCAACAAGGCAACCTTTCACTCCACTCTTAATTATATTCTTAATTTTTTTCTTCTGTTGGTGAAATAGTTTAACATTTGCTGCTCTCTATGAAAATGCTTATCATAGATTATCAGGAGCCTGTCCTGGCATTTACCCAGGCATCAATCTGGTCCTGAGTCCATGGTTTTGTTATTATGAGAAGGGAAGGAGGGCTTGTTTTCTTTGTCTTCAGCTCTGCCAGGGCTTCACTGTGAGACTGTAGAAAACTGGTCCAGTTTCTTTTAGCAGATTAGATTGCTAAAATCCCTTTTGGTCAACCTGCTACAGCTGCAGTAGTCTCATTCACTTTGTTGTCACAGCTCAGTTCAAAGTGAAACCCTATTTCTGTGAAACCTTTTCAGATCTACTCAACAAGAGAGATCCATCTGTCCTCTGAGCTAACTCAAGACAATGCCTATAGCTTTTAGGACTCTTATTTAACAATTAATCAAGCCCTGCTCAGTGAACTCACAGAAAAATTTTTTCTGGTTAGTTAAGTTTTGAATTTTTACTTAAATTGTGTGTGTGTGTGCCCTGCCTCTGCAAGTAAATTGTAGATTCCTTGAAGGTAGAGACAGACACTTCTGGGTCCTCAAACCACTCTGCCTTGCTACATCTCCTAAGGAAAGTTAATTTAATAGGAATGAGAATGAGAGGAGATGACCATTTCATTTGTTTTTTTAAAAGCTGGTTGGCTGATTCTTGCTTGATTCAAGGTAAATGCTCTTTTTATGACTGTAGTTAAACTACAGAGGTGTAAGATGATGCACAAGTTAAATTTTATAGTGTTTTAGGAAGATCAAGATTGATAAGGAAGTATAGAAGGAAAAAGAAAAGGAGTTTATGCTAAACGCTTTACAAATATTTCATTAGATCCTCACAACAACCCTGCAAAGTAGGTGCTATTATTATCCTCATTTTATAGTTGGTCACACAGCTAATAAATGTTTTCAGCTAGATTGAAACTCGGGTCTCCGGACTCCAAGCCCAGATCTTTACCCATTGTGTTATTTTGTTGTAAAGCAATAATAAGGGAGTACTTAGAACATTGAATAAATTCATTTTTTTTCTAGGTGCAGATGAACTGCATCCTGGGAATGTAGATGTGACTTAGGAATCAGTGTCATTAATCTCTGATGGGCCATCTGGATGGGAAACAGCTGCTACGAACATCTGTAAGAATCATTAATTAACTGAGATAGTGATTTTGGTCTCATAATATTAGGCCAAAGAATTTTAGACCAGAAGGGACCTAGAAGTTTATTTTAAATAACCCCATCATTTTAAAGATGAAAAAATGAAGTCAAGGAAGGTTTGATAACATAATACTCTTACTATGGGCCCCGTAATCAGGACCCCAAACCTAGTTCCCTTAAACTATTAATTCAGGTTGTTTTTACTTTTTAAACTACACTCTGCATATTTATAAGACAGAATACATTTCTGGAGGGCCTTCTTGCTCCTGACTCTGATTCCACACAATACTTTTCAAAGGGGTAGGATGAAGTAGATACTCTTCCCTGAAAACATCTTGCTAAAATTTCACAACTGTTTGGGTTCTATCTGTGTTTATGCCATAGAACTCCAAATATCAGCAATTTTACAAACCTCAAATTTTCTCATTTCTTCTTTTACTCTCTTCAATTCAATATAATCAGCATTTACCAAGCTTTATGATATTCAAGGTACTGTTTTAAGATGACACTGTATTCTAGTTTTATAGCCTATATTTATTTATCCTTCCTATTTTGTGAAGAAAGAAAAGTTGGCCTTTAATGCCTCTCTGCCAGAAGGTTTTTCTCTCCTTTTTGGTATCCTCAAATAACATTGATCTCTTTCCTGCCCCAGATTTTGCTACAGGAATGCACTCAGTCTACCATTCTTGAGCAGACCTCAATGCTCTAGGATTTTCTCTTCCCTTCTCTTCTCTTCAATCTTTACTTTTCCTATCTCCTGTTCCTTTCACGATTTTACTCAAAAAAAAACTTTATATATATATATATATATATATATATATATATATATATATATATATAGCTTCTTATATATACTCAGACCAAGTGATCCATAGCTGATTATAATTTAATATTTTATTGACTCTGAGGGGCATATGTATCTATATGTATACATGTAAATATATGCATATATGTATAATGTATGGTATATTTGCACACACAAATATATCAGGGGATGGCTATAGATAGATAATGAATCTTGAATGGTGGAAACAGGACCCTTCATCAGGCAAGAGGAGAGATACTTGGGGTCTGGGAGGAAAATTTTCTTGGAAGCACAAAACTCATATTCTGCCTTATTTGTAAAACTATTTTAAACATCATAGTGTGCCATGGAAATGAATAGGATAGGACAGAAAAGAAAGGCAAGAACACAGATTCAGAAGATGTGGGCTAGAATCCTCATGTCAATATATACAGTATAACCTTGGACAAACACTCCTTCAGTCTGATTAAAGCGTTCCAATGCCTACTTCAATGAATACTAAATAAAATAATATTGGTGATAATGAACACAATGTTGAACAAGTTCACTCATCTCACTAAACCTCAGGTTCCTTAGTGGGGATATTATTCCTAATGAATTAATTAGAATATCACAGAATTTCAGAGTTGGGATATTAGAAGCCAGCTAATATCTAACCTCCCCTTAAATAAGAATCCAATCCATATTATATCACACAAGTGGTATTCCAGCCTTTGTGGAAGGATTTCCAATGACAAAGGGGGAACCATTATGTAATGACCACAGTGTATAGAAGGTCTGAGAAAGAAAGTCTGAGCTATAGGGCTGCTCTGGCAAAGCTTATTGTTTCTCCTGAGGAGAAGGGCAGAACAGGTGTAGGATAATAATGAAAACAACAATAATATTAATAATTTCTATACTTATTATAATGAATGAAATTATTATAATAATTATAATGTATTATAATGATTTAAAGTATTTATGTTATTATGATATATAATGAATTGCAAATGATCATAATGGATTAAATAATTATAATGAGATTTATATAACATTTTAAGGTTTGCATAGTACTTTACATGTTACTTTCATGTAGTCAGCTAGATGGTGCTGAATAATCTTGATCAAATGAAATAAAATATAAAATGTTTCATGAAACTTAAAGTGCTAAAAATGTCATTATCATCAATATCATCATCATCATTTAAACTGATCTTACAAACAACTTTATGAAGAAAGTACTATTATTGTCATCTCCATTTTACAGATGAGGAAACTGAGACAGAGAGATTAAGAGAGGATAAGTCCAGAGTTACATATCTAGGAAGTGTGTGGGGCAGGATTTGAACTCTAGTCTTCCTGACTCTAAATCCAATGATCTAGAGCTGCTAGGTGTCACAGTGGATAAAGTGGTGGGTCTATATTCAGGAAAACTCATCTTTTTGAATTCAAAACTGGCCATGGACACTTAATAGTTGTGTGACATTAGGCAAGTTACTTAACCCTTTTTGTCTCAGTTTTCTCAACTGTAAAATGAGCTGAAGAAGGAAATGAATACATTTGTCAATGTAGTTATACATATCATTTTGGATAAAATTTTCTACATTTTCTAATAATACTTTACTAATATGTAATCCCAATCCAGTTTGCAAATTATGACATGATTTTTTAGAAAATCTTCTAGGAGAGGAAACTAGTCTTGCCTGACTGTTTTTGCTGGAGGGAAACCAGGTGAAGGGATAACTTAATTAGATGACAAAACACTCAAGAGGTATTTTGACTCTTTGAGGTTACTGATTATCTTTTTTAATTAATGACTTTTCTGGTCCACTGAAAGGTACCCCTAGCATCAGAGTTCTTAACCTGAGATCCATAAAAATCTCTGGGTAGACTAAAGGGGATCTATGAACTTAAATAGAAAAAAATACATCATCATTTTAATTAATCTTTAAAATTTGTCATTTCTTTTAATGATTTTAAAGCATTATTTTGAGAAATATTCCACAGCTTTTACCAGATGGTCAAAGAGTTAGTTTTAAGGTTACAAAAAATGGTTAACAACTCCTGATCTAAAATTTTGAAAGGCTAACTTGGTAATTCATAAAAGGAGCCCTTATTTCTTCTCCTCAGGTCTAGCATGTGAAAAAGAGACTGATAAATCAGATTTTCATCACCCAAATGTACCTAGTAAACTATTTAATGTGAATGTGTAGGCTGAGAGTAGCAGAAAAATGTTTTTTAAGAACTCTAAAGGGTTTTGTATTTTTATTGGGCCATATATTTTGCAGACAAAAATCTCATAAAAATAAGTTAATTATTTATGTCCTTTTGAATATGAGCAAATATACAAATTAATTATTAACATATATAAAATGTGTCATACTTGAGGGCTCTGCATGGTATTTCTGTTTTTAAACAAAGACTATTGAAACAAGCTTACTCTAAGGATGAATGTCTTATTAATATTTTTCAAGAAGGTATGCTGTTATAGAAAAAGGTGTGTATTATGAACTGAAATTGATCCCATTATTTGCCTTTCCCTGACTCTTACTCACTTAAATATCATCATCTTCCTCCTATTTCTCAAAAAAAAAATTTCTACATTTGATGCCTCTGTTTTCTCATACTTTTCGCAACCACTCTTAATCTTGTTTACATCTTTACTGCTTTATCAAAATCACTTAGAATTCACCAATCAATTTCTAGTGGTCAAATCAAATGATTAAAAAAAAAAATCCTCATCTTCCCTGGCCTTTCTAGTTATGGACACTGATAACCCCCTATTCTTGGATTCTTTCTGAAATCACACTTGTTTTTTCTTGTTCTTCCCTTACTTCTTTTCCATCCCCTTTATTGATTTTTCAACCTTCCATCCAGCCAGAGATGTTTTCCAGCATTCCCTTTTTGTATGGCTATCTATTCACTTTGTGAATAGATAAAACAATATTGCTTCTCAATTTCTAAAATGTCTAAAAACAATGCAACATAATTGAAAGTTTCTTTGTTTCAATTCTTCATCTGTGTGGTTAAAAAACATACAGTAACTAATATCTTTTTTGATCTATATCTTTCTTCTTTGTTACTCTGTACATATCCAATCCCCATCTCTGTTGTGGTGGTGTTAGCAGGGCTGATTTAGACAAAGTAGTTAGTCAAATATATGAAATGGTTTGAGGAATATTGCCTGTCAACGCCAACTTTTACCACTGGTGTCACATTAGACAGAGTTCTCATTAAGTCACTGTATTCTTAGCATAAATTTATTCTGTTACCAAAAGCCAGCCACCTCACAAGGTCTAAATGAATGATCTGAATGGACAAGTTTTAATAGAAATTAAGGGTAAATAGCAGGACCAGATTTGCATGAATAGAAGACAGGAGTTGTAGAAGTGTGAGGACAAATAAACTAATTATGCTTGGAGCAGGGCAGCTAAGTGGTGCAAGTGGATAGAAAGACAAGACTGGAGTAAACCTTAGGTCAAATGTTTTCAGGCACTTAGGAACTGTGTGAATTTGAGCAAGTCACTTAATCCTGTTTGCCTTGCTTTCCTCATCTGTAAGGCGAGATGGAGAAGGAAATGACAAACCACCCCAGTACCTTTGCCAAACAAACCCCAAAAGGGGTCACAAAGAATTGGGCCCAACCAAACCGACTAAACAACAACAAAAAGATCTAAGTGTGGTTGACCTTGTGACACAAGTTTAGAAAAGTCATTTGACATTTTTCAGAAACTGGAGCAGCTTATAGCCAAGTCCAATATACAAGATCTTTTTAACAGACAATATAGGGGACAACAAGCAGAGAAAACTATTCAGATAAGAGAATGCTCTAATCTCTATGCTTTGCCATAAAGAATTCTAATTTGGCTCTTATGCTATCTCTTCTGTCAATTCTTTGGGAAAACCAACCAGGAGATTCTGGGCTTTTTAATCCCCCCCATTTATTTACTACTTGTATGAAATTCTCAGTTCAAGTCTCTCTTCTAAAATATATTGGCTGTGTGGTCCTGGGCAAATAATTTAATGTCTTGTTTTAAGCAACTCTTTAAAACTGTAAAGATCTGCATTGATAGAAAGAATTTTTTCATGCAGGCGTTGCCAAGATTTATGAAATAAGTTCAGTACTACCCTCATGAAATGTCAATTATTATTTCACTGATGTGGAGATTCTCTCCAAGATCACAGATTATATAACCTATCTAACCCTATCAAGCTATGGGTCTGATTTACTCAGAACTGAATGATATCTTGTTTTACTACCAATTGACCAATTAGAGTTCCTTTCTAGCAGTAAGGAGTAAGGTGGAACCTGATGTTCCACCTTAGAACAGAACAATGTGAAATGAGGTAAGCTATTTTGCTTGTTATTTTCCTTAGAAATCACCAAGATTTAACAAGAAATATAAAGTACTCACTTTTTTTGTCAGTTGTATTGTGAACGGTCACCATGGGTACTCTGGGACCTGGATCGAAAATAGGAAAGTGGGAAAAAAATAACAGAAATAAAATATTTAGTTGAGACAAAAATATAAATTTTCTTTCTTTTTTAGAAAACTGCAAAACATCAGATATCAGAGAACAGAATTCCATGTAATATCAAAGAAATAACTCATTTGACAATAAACATAACACTGATGACAGTATCAAGTATCTGGGACAAGTGGCATTGCCATGGTCTATGTTAATTGGTTGTTAAATTTACATCTTTCAAATTTGAAAATGATTTAATTAGAAAAACACAATTAAAATAATTTGTTCTTATCCCTAGTAACATAAAAATGTCATTTCACAAAGAATTTACATTTTGCTTGTGCCTTGAAACACACTGACTGCTTGGCACCCAAACAGACATTCCATTTGATTCAAGAAGATCTATAAAGTCAGAAAAATTAGTGCTTGAAAGAATGTTGCCCAGTAAACATGCATATTACATTTTCAGTTCAGTAGTCATGAAGTTTTTTAACTCCCTTTAGTGTTTTTCTTGCAATTTGAGAATGTTCCCACCAGATGGTGACATGTACCCTGATTTGGATGATTTAAACAACAAAGAATTTACTTTACCAAAAAGTTCATATCACAAGCATATAATTTCCACGCGCTGTTTATTTGAACAGCATGCATTTATTAGAACAGAAAAGTATAAAAATGTTACAAAATAGGGGCAGTTAGATGATGTAGTAGATAGAGTTCAAATCTGACCTCAAACTTAATACTTCATAGCTGTGTGATTCTTTTTTTTTTTTTAATAGCCTTTTATTTACAGGTTATATGCATGGGTAACTTTACAGCATTAACAATTGCCAAACCTCTTGTTCCAATTTTTCCACCTCTTATCCCCCACCCCTTCCCCCAGATGGCAGGATGACCAGTAGATGTTAAATATATTAAAATATAAATTAGATACACAATAAGTATACATGACCAAAACGTTGTTTTGCTGTACAAAAAGAACCAGACTCTGAAATATTGTACAATTAGCTTGTGAAGGAAATCAAAAATGCAGGTGGGCATAAATATAGGGATTGGGAATTCAATGTAATGGTTTTTTTAGCTGTGTGATTCTAACCAACTCACTTAACCCCAAATGCCTAAGCAAAAAAACTCCAACAAAACGTTATAAAATAATACATTTAAATATGATACTTATATGGTAAGCTTTCACTTTCTGATCCTGTCTTAACTACCAATACAGAATAAGATTAGGTAAGAATACTCCTTTTTAAGTAATTCCTCCCCCTTTTGTTCCTGTTTACTTATTTAAAACTTAAATACAAAATAGAAAAAAAAGAAGAAAACCAGAAGGATTCAAAATATGATTGATTCAAAATATTATGGAGGATTCAAAATATGAAACAATAAGTTTCTATTTCAAGAAAGTCTATATAATAAATGCTATGCATTATGTTCAGAGCTATGCATACTTTCTTTGCTTCCTTGTGGGTTAACTAATTCTTTTTAAATTTTTTATCTTTCTTTTGTTTTTAGATTCTCTTTATTTTTGAATGTTCCTCCTCCTCTCCTACTCAATGAAACATCCCTTGTAAGAAAGGAAAGAGAAAATAATAGTTCAGCAAAATCAACACATGAATTAAGTCTGATAGTATATATATGCATATATATACATATATATTCATATAAATACATAGATGTATGTATATATGTGCATATATCAGCATGAATGTTGAACTAGAAATCTAGAAAACTAGAAATCTCCTTGAGTATTCTTTCACTCTCAAATTCTGTGACACTATGAAAAATGTTTGCTAATCCCTTCCTGAAATCCACATATAATAAATACATGGAATTCTCTTCATTTATAAGTCTAGTAATGACCTACCTAGTTCACAATTTCCTTTCCAAGCCAATTTTTGCATTTATCCATGGATACTTTAGTACTAACATTGATACCTCTCAATTTAATCAACTTCTTAACTCCCTTTAGACATTCACAGTGGTGTTCATCGCTTAACATTTTATAATTGTGTCCACTTTCAAAATCCTGAACTCTGAAACTATCCCCTCTGATCCTAATCTCTTATTGTCTCATCTTCTACACCATTACTCCTAAATGATTTTTTTTGGGGGGGCCATCAGTGCAACCTCCTCTTCTTCCTTCCCATAATTTCCCCCATCTATCATTCCTATTCTCATTTTCCTTCCTTTACAATTCTGACCCAATAGTTAACCAGCTGAACTATGCATTTTCCTTCATCCTCGAATCCTTTGCCTCCTTGTCCTTTAGCCATTCATGCCCTACTAGTTCTCAATCCTGTGTCATATTTATTATACTTCTTTATTCCCCTTCTAGTATAAGGGCCTGTGAGGTAGAGAGTATGCTTGACATGAATGGAGAAGGGGGAGGTATTTTTGGTAAAGGCAATGATAGGAGAGTCAAAATAGAATACTATTTTAAAGTAAGAGTTATAGAGAAATTCAGTAGGCAACCAGTCCACAGGATCAAACTGAGTTATTTGGAAGTGGTGATGGCAGTAGCAATGGCAGTGGTGGTGATGCTGGCAGCAATAGCAGCAGCTGCTAATATTTATATGGTGCTGTGCTAAGTACTTTGCAGTTATTATCTCATTTGATCTTCACAGAAACCTTAGAAATTAAGTGCTATTATTCTGCACTTGCCTCATTTTACAGTTGAGGAAACTGAGGCAGCAATTAAACAACTTGCTAAGGGTCATAGGGCTAATAAGTGTCTGAAACTGCATTTGAACTCAGGTCTTTCTGGCTCTGGATCTAGTGCTCAATTCATTGTAGCACCTAATGCTTCTAAAGAGAGTCTAAGACTCCATATCATTGAGGGCTTCATGAAATAAAATAAGAACTATGGGAAGGAGAAGCATGAATGCCTTCCCTAGCTAAATTGTACAATTTTTTTCATACACACACACATATATAATATATTTATATCTTATATATTTTCTTATATATTTATTCCATTAAGGCCAAGTGCTCGTTTCAACTTCACCTTTACCAGTGCTATTGTGTAATAGTGTAGTAGTAGTAATTGTGTAATAGTGTAGTAGATTTCAAATGTGGTGACTATGGTTGCCTATGAATAAAGATCATTATAAAATGCAAGAAAATAAGAAAGATCACAAAATGAAAATTTCTGGCCAAACCTATTTCCCCCTTTTCCCTAACTTAAAAAATTGTAAGAAATGTGTCAAGTAAGGTATTAGAACAATAATCAGTGAAAGGAAAGAAATTAACACTGGATAATCCCCAGGAAAAAAACCCCAACAACCTGTAAATAAAAACAGCAAAAAGATGCATTACTGACTCCTGCTCCCCTCACCCTAATCTTTATATTGTGGATTCTATATGACAGGGGTTCCAGTAACTACTAAATTACAAAAGAATTTGAAATTAATAGCAAGGGGTAATGGGAAATCAACAAGGGTTAAAAAAATCTACAAATAGGTTTAAAAAAATACAGAAGAGAGACTGAGAACAATTAAGTAAAAAAAAAATCCCAATACAATGAATAAATACTATGGGATAAGAAAATTCCAAAATAAAAGCTTAATAGGGGGAATTATTCTGAACTCAAGAATATAAAATGAAATGGACACAAAAACTCTGAAAGTGATTGAATGGCATAACAAAAGAAATAAAAGAAAAAATAGGGAATGGATTAGTCTCAAAACAGAATCTATAAAAATAAAATTCACAAAAAACCTTGAAAAAAATAGAGGAAATAGAAGTAAAAAATTAAATGATACAAGAAATAGTACAGCAAAGTCAAAAGACAGAATGCAGAAGAATATCTCCTAGAAGTATTGAAATGAAAGGGAAAGTATAGATTGATAGAATATCTAGATCATCAGCAGGGTGAAACCTTAGATATGTCAACCTAGGAATGCTATTGCCAAGCTCTAGAGTAAAGAAAAAAATTTCAAGCAATTAGGAGACAGACAAATCACATACTAGAAAACATCAGTTAGAATGTTGCTTGACCATGCACTAATTAAAAGAAAAGAAAGAAGCTTGGAATGTGATGTATCAAAAGGCTACAGAAAATGACTTGCTTTCAACTTGTAACTTATTTTGTAAAATTTAAAATAACTTAAAAAAAGTCTTCAAGAACAAGAGTAAATTCTTAGTATTCTAAAGATTTCCACTGGCAAAACCTAAGCTGCACAGGATCTTTCAAAGACAAACACAATGAAGAAACAAAACAAAACAAAACAAAACAAAACAAAAAACAAATTTTAAGTAAGAGAAATAAATTTGAGCAACTTTAAAGGCCTAAATGATGATCCAAGTTTATATCCTGAAAGAGAAAAAGAGGGAATTATCTCTTTAGAAATTTTCTATCTCTAAGTCAGTGGGACAATGAAGAGATACAAGCTATGAGACTGGAAGTTCAAAAAAACCCAACCAAATACAAAATGGGGACAATAATAGCATCTACTTAATAAGATTACTTTGAGAATTAAATGAAATAATATTTATAAAGTTCTTTGCAAACCTAAAAGCACTAGATAGTATTATTATTTTAGTTTCATTTACAAGAATATTAATATATACTTCTATTCCTCTAATAGTCTCAATTTGCTGATTCTTGGACAAATATCACACATTAAGATTACTAAGAATTAAAGTGATCTTTCTAGATGATTTATGGTTTCCTAGCATTCCCTGCTACCTTTACTATCAGTTTGCAACCATCACTTCTGAGGCAGACAAGATTAAAGATCATTTTGCATTTGTGTCTATTTTGTGGGTCATTGTAGAAAAAAAAACAACCTCATCACCTGGAGACTAGCCTTTTGATGATGAGTTTCACTGTATCTTAAATACCTAGGGTTGATATGCAAGTTGTGATAGAACATGGCAGAATTTTTACTCCATTCACATAGCCTTTAATGAAAGGGGCAGCAAGGATGATTTTACTTTTGTCTTTGTATTTCTATTGCTTAGCACAGTGCCTTGCACACAGTAGGTGCTCAATAATTTTTTAATTAAAAAAAAATCTGAAGTGACCTATATGACATTAGGTTGTTTTATGCATCATTAAAAAAAGAAAATCTAGTTCAGCTTTGGTTTTACTCCCAATTTGTTAAACTAGAGAGGTTTTTATTATATTAACTATTTCGAATGCTTTCATCAAGTTAGAAAATGGAAAATGATGATTTTAATATAGAATTCCATTTTGTTTTTGGTTGTGGTAGGAAAGGGGACAAAAAGCACGAAAGTATTAAGATTCTTTTCTAGCATCAGTCATTATTTTAAAAAATCAGGTCAATTGGAATTAAATATAAATGCTGAAATTGATTACTTATAATCCTGGGAATGGTGATATCATTCAAAGACATTTTTATTTTATTATTCAGGAAAATAGTATACTTTCAGTATATTAAAAGAGATATATGTTGCAAGAGTCTATGAATAGATGGATTGATTTGGCTGGTCTCATCTTAATTTTCTGTTAATTGATGGGATTTTTTTCTTTCTTTTTTGACAGTTACTAAACTGGGAGATTAGAGGCAGAGTATATATATATCTTATCTAAATTTTATTGAAGATTTTGAAAAAGAGTTAACACAAACAAAAAGGAAAATAATTTGAGAATGTCTGTTTGGTACACACTTTGCCCAATCTCCTATTACATTTATATCTTCAATTCTATACAATTCACATTATGTTTGACTTGATTACCTGGAAGTTGTCTTAAGATTCCTAAACATCAAAGAAAAATTCAGTTCTGTTTGATAAACTCCTTCTTTATTAAGACCGGGAGGGAACACAGGTATTTCCAAATTAAAAGAGAAACAAAAAGGAATTTCTAAATAACTTTCTGTTAACCCCCAAATTATACTGAATTTACTGTTTTCTGATTATTCTATTTAATTAATCCTATAATTCCAAAATTCTGCCCAGTGATAGTAGCCTTTTAAAATCTTAAACCATAAGCAGAAAACTTTTTATGTGATCTGAACAATTTACCAAATACTTTACAGTTGTAAGGGAAATGCAGATCTTAATAATGGTTTATTCAAATACAAATATGTGCACTGCACTGATTAGGTTTAATTGATTGCATATATGTGTATATATTTACTCAGTACATAGTTATCCAAAGCAATTCTTCTTTTGATTTATATTTACATATAATCTGCATAGCCTGACTATACATGCATGTATGCATATGCATACATATATACATATAAACATACATATGTGTGTCACAGCTAATGTTCTTTAATTGGAAGATGATTCCTACACACAGCTATCACTTGGGGAAAGACTGAACAAACTGAAGAACAGGAATGTCTTATAATTTTTTCCCTGCATCATAAGAAATGAAAAATATGAATGCTGAGAAAACTGGGAAGACTTAGATGAACAAATATAGAGTGAAATGAGTAGAACCAAAACAAAAAACCATTATTTTAGAATACTGATGAAGGATATCATACACACTTCTTGGCCAAAAAGTGATCAACTACAGGTGTAGCATGAGCATGTAGCATGTAGCATGTTTTCCAAAATGACCAATGTATTGATTTGACTATACTTTACTGTTATAAGAGAAGGATTCTCTTTGTGAGAGAGGGAATGAGTAAACATGTAGTGGGTATTACAGAAACATGAAAAATGAGAAAAAAACATCTTTTTAAATTTTTTTTATTTAATAGCCTTTTATTTACAGGTTATATGCATGGATAACTTTACAGCGTTAACAATTGCCAAACCTCTTGTTCCAATTTTTCACCTCTTACCCCCCACCCCCTCCCCTAGATGGCAGGATGACCAGTAGATGTTAAATACATTAAAATATAAATTAGATACACAATAAGTATACATGACCAAAACATTATTTTGCTGTATAAAAAGAATCAGACTCTGAAATATTGTACAATTAGCTTGTGAAGGAAATCAAAAATGCAGGTGGGCATAAATATAGGGATTGGGAATTCAATGTAATGGTTTTTAGTTATCTCCCAAAGTTCTTTCTCTGGGCATAGTTGGTTCAGTTCATTACTGCTCCATTGGAAATGATTTGGTTAACCTCGTTGCTGAGGATGGCCAGGTCCATCAGAACTGGTCATCATATAGTATTGTTGTTGAAGTATATAATGATCTCTTGGTCCTGCTCATTTCACTCAGCATCAGTTCGTGTAAGTCTCTCCAGGCCTTTCTGAAATCATCCTGTTGGTCATTTCTTACAGAACAGTAATATTCCATAATATTCATATACCACAATTTATTCAGCCATTCTCCAACTGATGGACATCCATTCAGTTTCCAGTTTCTAGCCACTACAAAAAGGGCTGCCACAAACATTCGTGCACATACAGGTCCCTTTCCCTTCTTTATAATCTCTTTGGGATAGAAGCCCAGTAGTAACACTGCTGGATCAAAGGATATGCACAGTTTGATAACTTTTTGAGCATAATTCCAAACTACTCTCCAAAATGGTTGGATTCATTCACAACTCCACCAACCATGCATCAATGTCCCAGTTTTCCCACATCCCCTCCAACAATCATCATTATTTGAGAAAAAAACATCTAATGAATCATTTTAAAATATACAAATGAAAGCTAAAAGATGTCCAAAAGGAGACAAGACAGGAAAATTTGTTGTGGCTTATTTAAAAAAAATAAAACTACATAACAGAGATCCATGGTACCATTTACTATCTTTATTTTTGTTTTTTCAATTGAGATGTTTATGTCCGCTGATTAAATTCATAATAAAAAGAAGAATATTTGTTGTGCTTCAATTGTAAGAACTGTGAATGGAGATTTGTGTTCTAGTCCTGACTCAGCCATTCATTTCATTCTCTGCATGACTTGGGTATAGTCACCTCATTTATTTGGGGCTCAGTTGCCTTGTATGCAAAATACTTAGATTAGGCTAGATAACCTCAAAGGTTCTTTCTAATTCTAAGAGTCTATGGTTTGTTTAGAAAATGTATTAATTGGAATATAGTTATTTCCTAATGTGTTATTATCACTGATATATCTTAATTTATTAGCAGTAGTCCATATCTTGGCATATTTTGGTACAATCTTTATTTGCCACACATGATTCACATAATCAATTCTATCACCTATGGTAGATAAATTACATAATAGCACATCTGCAACATATAACTGCTTTCAAGTTTATAAACATTATGTATTTATAGTAGTCTACTTATTTATTTGCTTTGTTGATGTTTCAAACAATTTTTTTTTTGGTTGCTACTAGGAATTTCATCAGTGTAATGAATTTCTGGTATGGCTCCACCCATGGATGTGGGTCAGCATTTCATCTATAATTTATAGTTCTGAAGAGGTATTTGAGAGTATTGAGCTCTCTATTATGCCATGCTTTTTTTCATAATACTATTGCCTCCTTTTCATAATAATACTATTTACTTTAATAGGATCATATTAAAGTAAATAGAATCATAATATTTTATAGCTAACTGGGACCATAGAGATCTTCTTATAGCTCTAATTCTGCTGGTGAGAAAACTGAGGCATAGAAAGGTTACTGACTTGCTCAAGGATACATAGCCTGTGAGGGATGAATTTGGGGATAGAAAAGAACAATTCCAAATGCTTAGACCAGCATTCTTTGAAGAGGAAATAGCATTCCAGAGTGGAAAAAGCAAAGCATTATGGATGAGGTGATAAGAGCTTCTCATTGGGACTCTGTTATTAAATGGCTGAATAGTTTAGAGCAAGTAACTCAACCTTATTAGGACTGATTTCTTATCTACATGATAGCAAGACTGGGCTAGACAGTGATGAAAGGGAACTTCGAGCTCATCTAGTGCAACTATCTTATTTTATGGGTGAGGAAACTGAGGTTCAGAGACTTGGGTGACTCATCCAAGATTATACAAGTAGAACATACCAGAGCCAGGATTTGATTCATCTATACCAACTTCTGAGTACTTTCCACTATCCTGGCACTATATCTACAAGAGTCCCTTCCTATTGGGTAATTATATGGTCTAGGAGGAAGATCTTTTGAAATGCATACATTGTAGGGTCTATGGAAAGAAAGTGAGATGAAGCAATTCTATTAAGAGTGTTTCTCCCTGCCACAGAGAAGATGGAACTTCTTTCCCTAAATTGAGCCTTTGAATAGTTTGTCTTGAAAGTATGGAAGATATTCTCACCTTCAAATTTTAAAATTCTTCAGGGTTCAACTCAGGAATTATTCCCCCCCCCAAAAAAATTCTGTCCTAATTCCTCACAGTTATTAGTAACTTCTCACTCCTCAAATTATATTTATCAGTTTAAATATTGTATTCCCCCTCTTCTTTGTAGAATGTAAATTTCTTGAGGGAAAAGTCTACTTTTTCATTTTAAAAATATTTCTAGTATAGGGTCTTGAATAGTATATTTGAACAAATGTTTGTTGAATGAATAAGTGGGTGAATGTCAGAGAGAGCTGTTTAGGAGTCAGAATAGAAAAAAAAAAAAAAAAAAGAGAAACTGAAGAACTTTCCAGATCTTTGTAGTCTGGCCTTATTACTTAGTTTTGAAAATGTATTCTCAGAACATTTATTCAGTTGAATGATCTATACAGTTTGTTTTTAAAAAGCAACTTAAAATTTCACTAATTCAACATTAAAGATTTATTGGGTACCTCCTATATGCAACACAATGTGTTAGGTGTTGGGTGTTAGGGATCCAAAACAGAATGACTCTGCCCTCAAAATACTTATATTCTACTGGAAGAGTTTGTGGCTACCATAGTAACTATTCATTTCTTCAGTAAACAAATACCCCCAAAGCACCATGTTTTGCTTTCAAAAAAGCATAAAAGACAAGGTTTTATAGGTCAAAAAGCTTTATCAAGCCAATAATAATAGCATTTCCATAGCACTTTCAGATTTATAAAGCATTTATTGTGTGATCCTCAGAATCCTGGAAATAGGTGCCATTATTACCCTCATTTTGCAGAAGAGGAAATTGAGACTGAAAAAAGTTAAGTGATTTGTTCAGAACCATTGTCTGAGGAAGGATTTGAACTCAATTATTCTTTTTCTTTCATATAAAAATTTTACTTTTTTAATGAATAGAAAATAGATCTATTTTCTCTTCCTTCCATGTGCTATCCCATTGAGGGGAAAAACAAATTTCTTAGAACACATATGCATATTCAAGTAAAGCAAATTCCCTCATTGACCATGTTTAACAAATACACTCCTTATTAGAATCCTAAATCTGTCATCTCTCTGATAGGAAGGAGAAAGAAAATTTTGTCATCATTCCTTTGGAATCATTGGTAGTCATTGCATTGATCATAGCTTTCAAAATTAATTTAGTTTTACAGAGTTGTTATTGTACATACATCATTCTTCTGTTTTTCCTAATTTTATTCATCATTTTATAAAAGGTATCACAATTGTGTGATGTTATAGAATAAATGTTATATTAGAAACTGGAATCTTCTTGATTCCAAATACAACTTTCTACCCAAAGTGACACTTAGTTGTCTAGTTACGGGAAATTAGCATAATACTGCTTCACTAACACTTATGGCCATGTAAAGCCACTATTTCTTATAAAATGTGCATCAAAAAAGAAAACAATATCCAAAGTCAATATAAATGATTTTGGGGTTACCTACCATTTTGGATTTTCTAGGTATGAATTTCTTTCCAATAAGGTTGATATTGAGAAGCTGCCTGAATATGTAATCACATGTTTTTTCCTGATTAATACAGGACCTAGGTATGTAAGCTTGTTTCATGGATGGATTTTAGTTCACTAAAAAAGGATTATATTTGGCTTTATGTTCACAGACAACAGAAAACTAATTTATATTCACTAAGACTACATTTACCAAAAAAGAACTGAAATAAACAATATGAGGACTTTTCCAAAACTTTATATACTGACAGATAAAATTCTTGGTAAAGTTACAAATTGTACTCGTTATTATACTGAGAATGGAAATTGGAACCACATCAATAAGCGAATTCTCAACCAACCAAAAAAAAATTTCTGTTAATAAAGATATGACTGTTGAGAGAAAAATAACCGAACAAAACAACCAACCAATAAACCCACAAAAGGTACATCTTTGAATTACATGATATACTTCAGGACACAAATGATTATTTTTGAGACTCCAATTACTTCTTTGGAGACCTTTACTCATATATGGATGGAAGGGGAAATGGACAATTATAGACAGAAGCTTAGTTATTTAAAAGGACATAAAATCATAAAAGAAAATAATCATAAAAATAATTTCCAAAAAAATGACAGAGGCTGTTGTTGATCTTCATCCTCCTCATCTATATTCTCAGAGGCTTCTTATGTGGCAGATAATTTCCAACCAGAAACTAAACTCATAGTGTGTAAACAATGGAAATTCAAATCATCTCAGCCAACACCACCAGCCTATCTCTTAAGCACTGATGAATGGTATAAAAGAGCAGCTGCAAGCAGTGTGAGTGAAGAGGAGAAGGCTCTGTAGAAGGGAGATAATTGGCACTGGCCACGCACACCGGCTGTGTACAGATTCCAGATCTCTTTATTTGCAAATTCATGAATTATGGATGGACGATCTATAAAGTTCATATGCAGAGGTGATATTATCATACTAATAAATGGGGGCCCAGTCAAGCTGCAGCCACGACTGATAATTACAATATTTGTTCTGAGGACAGTATTTCCTAGTCAACAGCCAAGACAGATGTTGACGCTGTTTGCTTTTGCAACCTTGTTATCCTCCCCACATCAAAATAAGAGATTCAAGCTGTCTTCTTTTCTGCTTTTCTCTCCAAACATTTCAGTTTTATTTCAATACAATCCTATGTATCCAGAAAAAAAAAAAAGTGATAACGTTTTCTGGTCTCTCTCTAATGCAACATTTAACAGTCAGCTCACCGGACCTCTGCACAAACAAGTGGGTTTTATGTAGCCATATATGAAGGAGAACTAGGATTACATCATCATCATCATCTATTTATTCTTATTTTTATTCATATAGTTATCACACTCTGCTCTAGAAGTTGTTTGAAAGCCCTTAAGGATTATTGATGACTTGTGAGAGACAAACACACTGAAGCCAAAGGATTGAGCTACAGCTTTCTGATGTAGCAATCTAGCTAGTTGGAATGATCTCATGATCTATGGACAAAAAGTTTTAGATTTTTAAAGTTATGTTCTTTCTGTCTTTTTTTAGGATGTTTATAGAGCATCTGCATTCATTTCTTTTATGTGTTTTAAAATTCAATGAATGGTAACTGGATATTTATAATTAAAAATAATTTCAACTTTTCTCACACAATTTGGAAAAGAACTTTTATGTATTGCCCTATTATAAGTATTTCATTCATTCAAACATAGATTAAAGGCTTATTCTGTGCAGAGTTGTGGGCTAGAGGCTTAAATTCTGTACTATTTATATAATACTTAGCATTTAGTGTCTTGCATTCTAATCTAAAATTTTACAATAATCTTTGGCCAAAAACTATAATATTCTGAACTGTATCATTATCTGTCAGCATGTTTTATCTTCCTAAATGCCATGTGAACTCCTAGAGGGCAGGGTTAGTGACCTCCTCTGTTTCCTGTGGTAGTGGATAATATGTTATGCTGAAGGATGGAAGAGCTAAATTCAATCCTCCCTTTTGCACTTATCCATCAAATGACAATTTTTTTCAGTTAATATCTTTAAGTCCCAATTTCTTTATTCACAAAATGAAGATAACATGACCCATTTCTAATATTTAGATCAAAGGGTTATGAGAATCCAATGAAAAAAAATGTATATATAAAATGTTTTGTAAACTTGTGGGTAGTTTTTAAAAGCCAGGTATTATTATATATGGGTATATCTCATACCGCCTTCCTAGCGGCTAGTGCTTCCTTTCAAAGACTAAACCACATCTATTCAGTATGTATCTTGTATGTATCCAGTTATATATAAATTGTCTTCCTTAATTATAATATGAGTTCCTTGAAGGCAGGGGCTTTTTTTTTTTTTTCTTTTTTACTGAGGCAATTGGGGTTAAGTGACTTGCCTAGTCTGAGGTAAAATTTGAACTCAGGTCCTCCTGACTTCAGGGCTAGTGCCCTATCCATTACACCAATTAACTTCCCTGAAGTCAAGGGCTTTTTCAGATTAAATCTTAGGTTGACTACTTTCTCATGACAAGTGGGTACATTAATTTCATCAGAATGGCTATATTCAAATCCCATTAGAAGGTTGCTTAATAGGTTGCTTTTGGATTCGGCAGCCAGCAAAGTCCATCCTTGGTACAGAGATTCTTTCTGACTTCAATTGTATAGTGTGACCCTTTTCTCAATAGCTTCTTCTTAAACTTTGATCTCAATCTTCTCAAGTTCAGATGTCCATCTTACATGGGCAGGAGGCAGGGCTATTACCTTTTCCCACTTATATTGTTTTTAAATTAACTCTGCCATTTTCCCTCATGCCCCATATACATCCTTCTTCTTCTTCCTCTTTATGTGGACCAGCCTCTCCCTCCTTTCCTCTTCCTCTACCTCTGACAAAGTTGTTCATGGTATGACAAATGATCAGGGGTAGCTAGGGCCATTGGTTGTTTCTAAGAGGAGAAGTTACAGAGGATAAGCTTCTCACTAGGACCTCCTATACTGATAAAATCACAGACAGTCTAACCCAGGACTGCATAAGAGAGTAGCTAGAAGTTAGCTGGCAATAAGAAATGGGGTCACCAGCAAAGCCGGTACCAGAGGTGGGTAACCAAATGGATTAATGATACCTGTAGTCTAAAAACTAAGAGAGAGAGAACTTCACCCTCAAAACCCCAGCGTGGTTCTTCAAAGCCCTGGAGAATGCAAACACAGAAGGCAGAGATGAACATGATATGGCAACATTCAAGACAAGAATATCCAGGAAGTCCCCAGATCTTCTGAAGTCCCTAACATTCTGTTGTGAAATGCCATGGAGACATCTAAAAATTCAGAGCTCAAAATCTCAAAGATTTTGAAGAATGGTGCAGGAACCCAGGTGACATAAAGTGATTTTATGAAGAGCTGAGTACTTCACCCGAAAGTACAAAAGGGGCAGATCTTTACAAAGCTAGAGTTCAGCATCTAAGGCTAGAGAGAGGGATAAATCAAAGAAAAATACCTAATTGTATCATATATTATTTTATATCTAGACATCCCTTCAAAGAAGGAGTAACTGCATGAAAACTGCAACTAGAGATTTTTTAAAAAAAGATGTAGAAGTTCACAATGATTACTTGAAAACTCAGAAAAAATAAAACAAGAGATAAGAAATAAAAAGAATTGGAAGGAGAATAATTAGCTCAAAAAAAAAAAGTTGTATTTCATACCTAAATAATAGAATTCTTGAAAACTGGAAAGACTAAGGTGAAATCAGTGAAGAAAATAAAATAGAAAGAGTAACAAATAGATAAACAAAAAAATTTTTATATTTGATATAAAAATTTCTAACCTGAAAAATAAGTCAAGGAGAGGTACTTTAAGAAAAAAAAAATGATTAAAAAATACCCTTAGATAGACCCTTAGATACTTTATTTCAAGACTATAATAAATGAAAACTATACTGATGTGTTAGAAGCAAAAGGCAAAGTATTTCCATAAAGAATATATGAATGATGTATTGAAAGAAACTCTAAAAGGAAAAGTCTCAGAAATGTCATAGCCAAAATCCAGAGGTCCCACATCAATGAAAAAAGAAATTGTACACATTCAGAAAGAAGCAGTGTGAATGAAGGGGGAGTGAAACTGGTTTCCCTTTAAAATTATCATTCTGAAACTATGTTCCCTTTTGATCTTGGAGTCTTAGGCCCTCCTGATAAAGCATATCTCCCCAGATAAGTTAAGTGTCGTTATTCAATTAGAAATCTTGGTCAAAAGCACCCCATTGATCTTTTGGGGATGCCAGACCCTTTTAAATTCCAACTGGAGATCTGGGCTGAATATTGGTAAGCTTCTAGGACTGGGAACTTTGGCTTTCTTTTCAACCTGAAATCTGAGCCTCAAGATTCCTTTCTAAAGTGCAATTTCTGAACTCATTTTCTGCAGAAGGTTCAAAGCAACTTGCTTTGCCTCTTTGATATAGCTACTAGGACCCTGCCCACTGAGAAGGCATTCTCTTCTCAATGCCAGCCTCCTTTTCCCTAATAGGACTTTGCCACTAAAGAAATCAGTCTCTTAGCAAAGCTGGCTTCCTATCCAACAATAAACTTGCATTTTTGCCGATTAATATTTCAATTTTATGAATTCTTTGATGAGGAACCTGTGCATCGACCAAAAGGGGATTTCCACAACTCACTGACTGCCACTAACCTCATTATGAAGACCAAGGAATTATAGTCAGAAATCGTATAAAACCTGACAGCTTCTTCTATAAATTAGGAGAGATCTTGGAATATATTATTTGAAAAGGCAAAATATGTAAGTTTGCAACCAAGAATTAATATTCAAACCTTTATATAACACTAAAAGAGAAGTAGAAGGAGGAGAAGTAGTGGGGGGAGGGGGAGGAGGAGAAGGAAGGAGGAAGAAGAGGAGGAGCAGGAGAAACAAATAACTTTCAAGGATTTCTTTTATTTTTTATTTTTTGCTGAGGCAATTGGGGTTAAGTGACTTGCCCAGGGTCCTTGCACAGCTAGGAAGTGTTAAGTGTTTGAGGTCAGATTTGAATTCAGGTCCTCTTGAATTCAGGGCTGGTGCTCTATCCACTGCACCAACCAGCTGCCCCCTTTCAAGCATTTCTACTGAAAAAATAAGAGCTGAGTTGAAACTTTGACACACAAATAAACCAGTCCAGAGAAAGGTAAATTTGAGCAATTGGAAGGAGGTGTATGATAAGACTGCAAAAATTTTAAAAGGGAAAAGAAACAAGTTTCTTTTCAGTCTTAATGTCTTCAAAGGATACTGGGGGAATTTAAAAACTGAAACCAACACAGAGGTCCTTGATATAGATTACTTCTGTTCTAAGAGTTTTAAGAAGGGAAATAGAAATTTCTCAGTAGTTTAGACAGGATAAGAAAAGGGGAAGAACTTGCTCTTTCTTTGAACTGGGATACATGAGAATTAATCTACAAACATGAAAAAAGAGAGAGTTAGGTATCAGATAAATCTCACTTTGATCTGAAATGGATAAAGGGAGGTTGAACACACATGCAGTTTATTTTTAAAATCTCTTAAAATCAATTGGGGGGGGGGGATAGGGCTAGAAAGGGTGGGATTAAGGTAACATGAAAAAGAACAGCTACAAACAAATTAAGCTTTCTGATCTTAAAAAGGTGATTTAAGGGGGGGAGGGGGGAAGGGAAGAAAAGATCCAGAATCTAAGGTGGGGGAGGTTTCTTGAGTTTGCATCTTAGACATTGGAAAATGGCTGGACAAATTGTGGAATAAGAATATGATAAAATATTCTACCATAGTCACACTGTAAGAAATTATGAGATTTCAGCAAATCCTGAGTAAAATAACTGACAAAGAATGAAATACAAAGAATCAGAGGAACTATTTATACCAAGGCAGCAACATTGTAAAGAAAAAAATTGGAAGACAGAATAACTCTATTCAGTGCAATGACCAACCATATCACAAAAGAACTTATAATAAAACATGTTGTTTACCTCCTAACAGAGAGGTGACAGACATAAGTTATGGAATAATCTTTACAAAGACAGTCACTGTGTGGTATCATTTTGTTTGAATATGTTTTTTTTAAAACAATGATTATTTTCCTTTTTCTTTATCAGTTTTAATTGAGGGTAGTTGGGAGAGAGTGGTTAGCAGTAGCAACACCCCCAAAATGAGGGCCATTGCAAAATTTTTAAAAATGTATAGAAGAGAAGATATACAGTCAAAATGGTGGAGTGGGAGGAAGCAATATAGCTCAGCTTCACTCACTATTCTAACAATAATTTAAGAAGAATTCTGGGTAATAAATAGAAGTTAAGAGAAAAACTAGAGTGGATCCTCTTTCCAGGCCAAGATCGGGATTTAATCTTGTAGGCAAGTAATTAGAGTAGAAAGGGAATAACAGAAGTGGGCTGAAAGCATGAATCGTGGTACCACCTGAAAGGCTAGAGTCAGCAAAATCCAAAGTTGAGTGATGAGAGATTCTAGTCTAGGTCAACAGCTCTGGCCCTCAGAAGTCTGAATAGTCCAACATGGTAGGAATGCCAAGAAATGACCAACTCAACTGTGGACCCAGGATAAGAGCTAAGTTCTGACAGAAGGACCAGAAATCTGGACTCATCACTCTGACCTCTGAACTAGGCTTTTTGGTATATTTTAATGATTTTAAAAGGAAAGAAATGGGCAGAGGAGGAAGGATATATTAAAAGGAAAAGGAGGAGAAATAGTAGTGAGGGAATTTATTTCACATAAATGGGGGAAGGTATCATTTAAAATTATTTTGAATTGATGAAGTGAGCAGAAACAGGAAAGCAATTTATAATAATATAAAATGAACAAATTTGAAAGACTTGAGAGCATTAAAAATTTAAGATCTGGAGCAGCTAGGTAATGCAGTGGATAGAGCACCAGCCCTGAAGTCAGGAGGACCGGAGTTCAAATCTAGCCTCAGACACTTAACATTTCCTAGCTGTGTGACCCTGGGCAAGTCACTTAAATTCAATTGCCTCAGCAAAATAAATAAATAAATAAATAAAGATTAAGATCTATGCAATGTTTAACCGTGGAACCAGAGGATCACAAATCATTTCCAGATAGAGAAAGCTACATACGTTCTGACCAAGGGAAAATGGACTATATTTGCAAAGGGAGCACACATTTTTGGACATGGCCAATTTGAGAATGTGTTTTGCATGACTATACATACTTGTTGCTGGGGTTTTGCTTTTCTTTTTGAGAGGAAAGAGACAAAAGGATATTAAAAAAAATGCACAGAAAATGACAGAAGGAAGTTTTGATTTTGAAAGTAATTTGTAAATTTTTTGTATATTTAAAACAAGCATTGTAACATGGAAATTCTGTTCCATACAGAAACCTCTTTTTGTGTTCTGCTGTATGTATGTATAAGTTTAAAATATTTTAAAAATTAAATAATTTAAAAAACAAATTTTATAAAAAGTTTTAAAAATTTAAGTTATTTAAAATTTATGAAAGTTAATGATATATTTGTTATATATTATATATTATATCACATATCAATAACATATTCATATATTAATATGTTATGTTTTCTAAAATTTATAAACTTAATTAGTGACAAAAGTTACAAAATTTAAAGTAAAACTTAAGTTTAAAGTTATTTTAAAGAAATAATTTAGAGAACTTAAAGAAACATTTTAAAACAAAGGGGAAAAATGCACAATGCTCACTCATTAATTGTAGTAGTATGACAATGAATAAAATTACTTGGTCCACCCGCACCTGTGTTATTTATAAAATGTCAGTGTCAGACTAGGTGATGACATTTGGTTATAATTTTCTAAGATTATATTTTAGGTTTCTTTGAAAGGGCATTTAATTCTGTTACTGCTGGATGGGGCTGGTCTATCCTAGAAGGCACTATCAGCTGTTTGGAATCTCTGCCTAGTAGTTGTGTGAATATATTGGTCTCTTCATAATTTGTCCCTCTCAATTAATAATGATGATGATTAAAATCAATAAAACCCATAACAATTAGCACCTTAGAGTTTACAGGGCACTTGACATACTTTATTCCATTTAATTCTCACAACAATCATGTTGTGAGATCTCATCATTCATTTCTATTATGCTGAAGAAGAATGTAAGGTTAATTGAAGTCAAATGACTTTTACTAGGTCACACTTGTCTAAGGTGGGATTCAATTTATCTTCTTGCCTCTGTCTGCCCTTCTATTCACTAAGTCCTATAAACTGCTTTTAGATAATGTAAACTACCAATTGGTCTGAAATTCTCCCTAAAATATAATGGCCAACCTCTTATGGTCTGGGTTGCTGGCATACTCTGACAGGGATTCTGGTAATGATGAGGAGTATGTAAAGGGTTCCCACCCTCAAAGACTTGTCAACAATCAATATCACTCTCACTTCTGGTTACTTCTACCAGTTTTTTACTTTTGTGATCAGATTTTTCTGTGCCCACATTACCCTGGTTCTCTCCTGTGTTACCCAGGCTCTCTGTGCCTGAGTTCTAGCCCTGGTGCTCCCCACAGCTCCCTTTTTGCTGATTCTCCAGACTCTGAACTTGGTTCTCTACACGAGACCCTGTCTACACCCACCTGATTCATTATGATTTTGGGCATCACATGGACAAGATATTTAATTCTTGGAGCTCATTTCTTCATTTGAAGGAAGGGATAGGACTAAGATGACATTTAAGGCTCCATTCCATTCCCCCTTTAATACTCTGTGAATTTCCCTATCTATGCTCATGTCCTGGACTCTTTTTCCACCTGTATTTTCACACTGTCATATTCTTCACTACATTCATTGTCCCGGTGGCTGTGAGACAGAGAAGCATGGTCTAAGAAAAAGTATGTTGGAGTTGGAGAAAGAAGTTCTGAGTTTGAGTCTCTGCTCTCACACTTGCTAGCTGTGGAACACTGGACAAAACATGTAACCTTTTTAGACTCATCTGTAAAATGGGAACAATACTTGCATGGCTTATCTCATAGGGTGCAGAAAAGTAGTTTGTGAAATTTTAAGCGCTGCACAAATCTAGTTAGAATGGAGATATCTGGCAATTTCTGTTCTAACTAGATTCTTAGTCCCAACCTCTGGTCTGGGGTTCATGTCCCAGCAATTAAAATTTGAGGATGTGTGTGTATATGTGGTCAGGAAAGCTTGCTGCAAAAAAGCTTGAGAGCAAGGAGACCTTTGTTCTAGTTCTACCTCTTGTTGCACTGATTAAGTGAGTTTATAAGCCCTTTAAGGATTATTTCTTTTCTTGGAAACTAGAGAAAATAATTCCTGTCCTACCAACCTAATAAAATTGCTATGAGGATAAAATGAGATAATATAAATGAAAAAGTTAATAGTACCTTCTAAATTTAAGGAATTTGTATTGAAAAGAGCCCTGTAAGTATTTTACTCATGATTTGCTTATGTTAAGCCTATTTGGATTTTAGGAATCTGTTAAGCTGCTTTCATTGGAAGTACCACCCCATAAGAGAATCTGCCTTCTAGAAAATCTGCAAATTATCCAAATTTGACTCACCATTTAGCAACATTTTTCTAATAAATATGCAGAAGGCACAACTGTAACATTTAAATGCCCATTTCCCTCAAGCACAGGACAGAAGCTGGGATCATTTTAAAAGCTGGGGCAGCTGGTAGAAAAGGTAAATGGCACAGCTATTCTCAGAACGAGTACTAAATCTTAGGGATTGTTAACATCTGTACAAGGCACTCAAGAATAATGAGGTACACCAAGGCTACTTTTAAGGATGATGATAATTGCATGCATGTGCCCCTCTACTCTTGAAATGCATGATGCATATAAAAATGTTCAGAAAGCCCTTTTTACAGTTGCAAAGGATTGTCAACAAAATAGATACTCTGTAATTGGGGAATACCTGAATAAACTATAATATTACTGTATTATGAGAAATAATGAGTAGGAAAAATAAGGAAAATCATGGGAAGACTAACAGGATATATATATATAATGCAAAGTGAAGTAAGTAGAACCAGGAAAATCGTATGCCCAATGATTATAATAATGTATGTGGAAAAGCAATGACAACAAAATTGAAACTGAGTGCTGTTATAATGATCAGAAGTGGAGGGCTTTGTTAGGGAACACTGCATACACTGCCAGGCTGCATTTCACTAATATGTTGATTGGTTTTGCTGAATGGCTTTCCCCCATATTTATTTATTTATTTTGCAAGAGATGGCTCTTTGGGCAGGAATATATTTGGAAATAAAGATGATATAAAAACCAAATATATAAAAATAATAAAACAAAACAAAAAGAATACAAGAGTACTGGAAAGAGCACCAAGTTGAGAATCAGGAAACCTGAGTTCTAGTCAAGAGTACCGCTAACTAGCCATGTGACTTGAGTCTCAGTTTCCCTCATCTATAAAATGAGAAAATTGGACTAGGTGATTTTTAAGATCCCCATTCTCCCAAGATTATATGGTGCTCTTCAGAGTTGTGAGAAGGACTTTGCTTCCTCTCTAAATCCACCCTATGATGCAAATTCCAAATCATCTTTATTTCTATTTGTTTCTTGTCCATGTGGTTTCAGAACTCCACCACAACAGGTCCTCCCAACATGCTATGGATCTTTCCTTAGTTGTTTTGACATCAGTACCTACCAGTGAAGCACATGTATTGTCTATTACATTTTCTTCACTTTCTCTCCAGAATCAGACTTCATTCTTTTCTACTCATACATATTTCTGATAAATTTTTATATTACTCCTCTTCTGCAATTCTTGACTGATAAGGTGTTCAGTCACACCCTCCATGAGTGACTCGGTTGTTCTGCAAGTGACCCACAACTTTAATTCTTTGGCGACTTTCTGAGTCACAGACATACAGCAATACCAGAAGGATATTGTTAAAAAGGTTGATCTTTGTTTCATTGAGAAACTTGGCACCTTTAAAAGAACAGTGTGATTTTACTAAGAAAATCAATTTCTAGTGTCTATACAAATGTGTGTGTGTGTGTGTGTGTGTGTGTGTGTATGTGTGTGTGTGATGAGAGCAGTCATGTGGGCTGTCCCATTCTACTGCATATCACAGTCTAGACAATAGACATTCTGCATCCACTTGTTCCTTCTTGTGTGGATAGCTATACTGAATTATTATTTTGAATCATAATGAATATTGTGTGGGAGACTCTATCCAGTTCTAGTACTAAATGTAATCAGCACAATGTCAAATGCAAAGAGAGACATCTGGAGAACTTATCTTTAAGGAATGCTTTTGTTTGGATTTTATACTTTTATTATATACTGAATTGTATTAATATTATATAGCATACACTTAGAGTTGGGCAGGACTTGAGATGATATGTGGCCAAATACTCTAATTGTTTTGTATATGTTTGTTTGCAAACATATGTTTTCTTATCTTGCTACTAAGATTGTAAGCTCCTTGAAGGCAGGAACTATCCTTGCCTCTTTTTGTATCCTCAGCACTTAGCATAATACCTAGAACATAGTAGGTGCTTAATTGATCGATTTTAAAGATTAGGATCCAGAAGCTCAGGGAGGTCAAGTAGCCCAAGATCACACAAGAATAAATAGGTAGCAGAGCTGAGGAAAATAAGGCAGAAAGAAGTTAAATAACTTCTCTAGAATCCCATGGCCAATATGTATCTGGGACAGAATTTGAACTCGTCTGCCTTTCTATAAGTCTAATGCTCACTCCATCAAGTTGCCAAAGTGGCAAAACTGGAATTTCAAAAAAGCACTTCTGGCTCCAAATCTAGCAATCTATTTACTGTACCCATTCACTTTTCATGCATTTATGTGATTTTTCTCCATAAATGGCAAGTCCTTTGTTAGAATGGGGATTGAGACACTCTGTGATAAGGTCGAGTGCATGTCTATTACATGGACAGAGACATTAGAGGTGTAATGAAAAAGGCATTGGACTAGGAGTCAAGAGAATTGGTCTAGCTCTAATATTTAGAGCTAAAAGTCATCTCCAATATCACTCAGTTTAACCCCCTCACCAGACTTATAGAAAGGCAGATAGCATTCAAATCCTATCTCAGATACAGACTAGCTGTGTGACTATAGGCAAGTCATTTAACTCCTGTCTGCCTTAGTTTCCTCAAATGTAAAAATCAGGATAATAATGTATCTATGTAACAGGATTATGAAAACCAAATTGAATTAACATATGTAATATGAATAATATATATAAAGGGCTTTGGAAGTTTTAAAGAACTATAGAAATGCTATTATTATTATCATTTCAGTTGAGGTACAGAGAAGTGAAATGACTTGCTCCAAAAATCAGTCATAAACTGCAGAGCTAAATTTAAAACTGGAGATCTTTATTAGGAAAAGTGCTTTTAAAATCATATTTCTAGTCTTCTTTGAAGTGGTAAAGAGAGCTTCAAGAAAAGGGATAAATATAACATCTACAGAAATAAATATATTGCAGAGCAATTTGAGTAAGGAGAGGAATTTGATGTCTCTAGGTAGATGCCATCATAGTTGCTATAGCCCATGAGTAAGACTACTGGGTAACCCTCCTTATTTCAGTGTTGTGCAATTTCATTGATATTAAGGTGTTTGAAGCCCATTCATGGCTTTTCAGGATGGACAATTCTTGGCTATGTACTAATCTAAGTAGGAGTGTGATTAGTCCATGTACTATAATCAAAAATTTCCTTTCTAGTCCCAATCTGTGAAATTCATATCCTGGATTCAAAACTAATACCTTTCCCATTACATCATGTTGCTTCTCATTATTAGAAGTGTTACCACAAGTTAAGAAAAGAGGTTAACATCTTAACCTCTGATCTTCAATTTCCTTATCTGTAAAACAGAGTTCACAAGACTTAATTTATCTAGGGGTACTTGTAAGAACTACAATGGGCTTTATAAAATGGAGAAGTGATTAATAAACACAATCAAAAATTGTATACAATTATCTGAGGAAAACTGGTGAAATTTTATTTCCTCTGATAGGGATTTTCTGTTAAAGAAAAATCATTATTAGGAAAAGTGCTTTTTAAAAATCATATTTCCAGTCTTCTTTGAAGAGAGCTCCAAGAATAAATCCTCGTCTTCTACTGCTCTCCCTCCCTCATGGCCAGCAAGACAGATCCAGCAACAAAACCGAAGAATTTCAGAAATGGTGGCCATTAATTACTCTTTCAGAGAGACGTGGGTGGGGAAGAGCAATCATTTTACACCTATTTAATAAGATCTGGAATTTAGTTGTTTTGTTTTATTTTATTCCAAAAGTTGAGGAAACTACTTCTAGTTCCTTGAAGTGATTTATAAAATTCTTTAAAAACTCTCCCTTGCCTTCCTTTCTTCTTCTTTTTCTTCTTCTTCTTCTTTTTTTTTTAAGTTCTCTTATCCACAATTTCCTCCTCCATTTATGTCTTGTCAGTGAGCAATTAAGGGCAATTTCAACAAAATTAATGATGCATAACACTGCAATGAAATATTTCATAACATAAATGAGTGGTCTGTTTAGAGAAAGTAGGATTATAATTTGAACATTCACAAAAGTGACAATTTTAATGAATCTCTGCCTGCTTTAATAACTGTGTTGTTACTGTGTGATAGGGTGAAAACTTTCTCTTTAACACCGAGTCTACTTATCACATACTATTTTTGTCTTAATGGACAGCTCCTAGGATGAGATGGGTTTGGGCAAAGTTCTAGGAGCTCAGCCTGTATTGGAAAGCCATCTATTGACAAAATGTTCCACCTCTCTCCCACCTCACATCATCCAGCTTTTTTCCTCCCCCAATCCTAGATCCTAAAGGACTGGTCTTTTCCCTGATGGAGGGGAAGACTCATTTCTAGGCAAGAAACAATATATTTACTAGAATTCAGGATGGGTTATTCAGCTTCAGGATGGGAGACTTTTCTAGGACAGACAAGTGAGCTGCAGAAATGAAGTCCACAATAATTATAATAGAAAAGGGACCTAGAGATTAAGCCTCAGGCTGGCTTTGGTCCATCAAAAACTAATTTAAACTTCACAAGTCTCCAGAGAAAAAGTTCCCAAAGGTCACAGTTTGCCTCCGGGTGCTCATTACTGCCTCTCACTCCAGGGTACACAAACAGTTTCATAATCCCAGGGTTTGAGGAAATGAGCCTGCCCCCCATTGATAAGTAAGCTGTAGAGATGGGGAGGGGGTTGCCTTCTCCAAAGTATAGGCACTAATCCATACAAAGCCAAGACCATTATAAAATCAGCTTTGCAAATAGGTGCAGGTTGGTCTTTTTTTTTTTTTTTTTCTCTCGTGTGTGTCCTGGATCCCTATGGCATCTGGCAAAGTCTTCTGATTCCCAGAATAATGTTTGCTGCTTATGTTCTTGATTAAGGGAAATGATAAATTTCAGTTAGAGGCTAGTGAGAATAAAGATGTGATTTTTTCCCCCCCACCCAAGCTAATGGATCCTCTGAAATCTATCCATGGACCCCTTCAATCTGTTTCAGAGAGAAGTGTATGAAAGGGGGATACAGGAGATCTGAATTGGGGTTCCACCTCTGTTTCTAACTAGGTATGTGATTTTAGGAAAATCACTTTGGCTCAGTTTTCCTCACATATAAAATCACATGATTGGATAAATGTTTTTAGGTCTTTTCTACCTCAAATTAATCACTTTATGTTTCTTGATGGGAAGTTTCAGGAAAAAAAGATGAAATGAAACAGTCCTTGCTCTTAAGAAGCATACATTCTAGGGAAAAGGGATGATCTTTTCCCTACATCTACAGAGATAAATATATGCAAAGCAATTTGAGGAAAGAGAGGAATTTGATGTTGCTAGGTAGATGCCATTGTGGTTGCTATAGCCAGTGAGTATGACTTCTGGGCAAACTTCCTTACTTCAGTATTGTGTGATCTCATAGATATTATGGAGATTTTTCAGACTGGGCAATTCTTGTCTCTATGTACTATAATAATTTCTCCATGAAAGATCTATCAGTGGAATTTGTTTTGTTTGACTGTACTTAGTTGTTACGTAGGCATTTTTTTTGGGGGGGGGGGCGGGAATGAAAATTTGGGAGAATAGCTGGTAGATAGTAATACTGAGGCAAAAAAGTCAAGAAATAAAGTAGAGCAGAAAGAAGTTCAGAAGAGATCACATATAAGTAAGGCAGTGCTGGTCCTATCACGTTAAATTTAGCATACACTGAAAAAAAACCAAGTTGTAAGTAATTGAGATTTATGGCTTCATATATAATTCTTTTTCTTTTCTTCTTTGTATCTTTTGATGTTCGTGTTAGTTAAGTTTATAATAAAGATTTTTAAAAACCTGACCCAATGCACTGAAAACTTTTTTCTATGTCTTTTAATGTTTTTTTTTGTTTTTTTTTTTCGGAGGGGGGAGTTTCAGTATTTTTTTTAAATTTGTGTTTATATCTCCAACTACCCCTCTCTCTCCCTTCAGAACAAAACCCACATTGAGAAACTATCAAGTTGGGTTGTTCTCTTTTGTTCTTACTCTATGTTGACCAGCTCACCTCCTTGTCTGATCACGTTTCATGGACAATATTTTTTATGAAAATCCTTTCATTTAAATCCTTATTGGCAATATATACAATCTATTAAGATCACTGGGCATTTCTCTTTTGAATTCTGGGTCATTCACACTTTTGATTTCTTAAGAGATTGTTGAGTTATGATGCAACCAAATAGCAAAACTAGAAAAATGTCAGTGTTTAAAAAGAGTATCCATGAGCGCTTGGATTCCTTAAAAGTGTCATGCAGGTTGACTCTTACTTAATCCTGTACTCAATTCATTGTCCTTCTCCAATGTCTATTCACACCCTATATGCTGATAACTCAGAGGACTGCCCAGTCTAAGTTTTATGGTCTGTCCAACAGTCATTCTTTATCCATTTGGATATTCTTCTGTGGTCTGCCAGGAAGAGCTCTTTCAAATGGTTTTGGATATCACTGAAATTTTCTTAAGAGAATTTTAGGACTTGAGAAAGAGTTAGAGAAACACTTGATGGATGTTAACTATAGGGGATATACTGTGGGGAATCACTCCCCTTTTCCCACAAAAAAGCCTTTGCTTCTTCACAAGTATTTTCTCTACCCTCTTTCAGTGTGCTTATAATTTCATAGGTGTAGCTTGATTCTTTGGTATCTCCAATGCTTTTCTTTCTTAAAGAGTTGTTTGTCTCTGTTAAAGTGAAAACAACCCCTGTGGAGGACTGTACTGTAAGCCATAATAATGAACATTTCTGGAATTTTATGGTAACTGATTTGGAACTAGGAAAATGCCTCTGATATTCACTAGCTTTATGACTATAGACAAATTATTCTGTCTCTCCAAGTCTCAGATGCCCCAGTTGTAAAATGTGGACAAAAATTCCTATAATAGCACCTCAAAAGGTTCCAAAAAGATGATTTATCTAAAGCATTGAAAAAAAATCTTAAAGCCCTACAGAAATGTCTAGTATTGCTCGAAGACAAAGGACCCTCCCCTCCCCCCTCCCCCAAACTGGAGAAAGTCATTGAAAGGAGAGTGCATCAAAGCTGAGCTGGAACCCCTAGGTTTGGTGATGGCAAGCTGCTGTGTTTTACTTTCCCTACTCCCCCTTACTTAGTGAAAATCACAAGAAGTGCTGATAAGTCATTAAATGCCGCAACCAATCTTAAATAGAGGAACGCCACTTTCACTTTGCCCCAGAGCACTGACATTTAAAATAATTACCTTAAAAGACAATGCAATTTAAAATTTTTTTACAATTACATTTTGATGGTAATTGTACTCATTTTGATTGATCATAGACAGACTCAGAGCTGGAAACAACCTCAGAGACATTAAGCCTAACTCCCTAATTTTACAGATGAGGAAAGTGAGGCTTAGAGAAAGTGAATAACTTGTCCAGAGTTGAACAGCTAGAAGTACCTGAGGAAGGATTTCAATTTAGATCTTCAGGATTCTAAATTCATGATTTTAACTACTCTGCCACATTCTTTAGCATCACTGAAATAACCTAGCTCTGTATATAGTTAGCAAGAAAATGAGTTAAAATAGGAAGTTACCAGATGGTGGCTCTCCTTTCCCAGACAAGCCAAACTCCCAGATGACCTCTGTAGACCAGCCATCTCTTGTTCATTCCTCCTTCCCTATAACAATAGCCTTGAGATTAATTTTGTAGGGTTTTCCCCTTCTATAGAACAAGTATTTTGGGTTTCTTCTCAATTGAATATGTCTTAATTCTTTCTTTCTTTTTCATAATGTTAATCTGAGTACGGCTTGCCCTGGAGATCCACATTGTTAGTCATGGTTCTGCCAAACACCATATCATTATCCAGTAATAAGTGTGATTGGTTGATTGGTCTCCACAGAATAAGAAGAAATGGACGTCAATGGGGGAGAAAAGGATAGAAGGAAAAAAATGAGAGAGAAAGAAGGAGAAGAGAAAAAAATTAAAGTAGATAAAAATTTCTCAAATGAAAATCCCATAATGTATAAACATGAAGTGAGGATTATAAAAGCAATTGATGACCTCTATAGTAACAGTGGGAAGCTTCAAAGAAATGCAGTGATTCTCTGGCTCTGTTACCCTTGAGCTGATATTCCATCGACTGAGCAAGGAAGAAATGTCAAAACTAGGATTTTGTCTAAACTTTTGCCTTGGATGCTGGCTTTTGCCTTATTTTTCTTTATCAGCTATCAATTCTTGGTCTATTTCACAGCTGCCCTCCTCGCTCCTTTTTTCTTCCCTCCCTTCCTCTTCCTCTCTCCTATCCCTCTCTCCTGTTCTTTAAGATGAGCCTGTCTGAGGCAGCAAACCACTGGTCGAGAGTAGGTGGAAAGCAAGTTGTTCTATGATGTCTACATCTTTCAATGGCTATTGGCTTCACGCTTCACCCTCTCTATTTCACTTCTGGATTTTGTGTTAGGGCTATCTACACACTCATTCAGGTCTGATCTTACAATTTGACTACAGAGCTCTCCCCAAAGGGGCTGATTTCAGGGTAATCTTCACCTACCAACTTGTTGACCCATCGATTCACAGATATCTGAAATCCCATAATTATATATTCATTCATTTGACTTTAAGCTTTAAAATGCAAACATCCTCACCTCTACTCTCTTCCCTACTTTCCTCCCAAGCAGGTAATAGATATGCTATCAGTGATTTATATGTTTGTACAAGTAAATTTATCAGGTCCTATCCTAGGAGAAGGTTCTTGATAGCAGGAAAGAGAGGAAAAGAAACAATGTATCAAGGCTCTGACAGTCTCATAAATACAGTTTTATGATTTGGTAAAAACTTTTCTTCCTAGTTCTGATCCTTTTCCAGATTCACAATGGTTTCTTGCTTCACTCAATTTGGCCATTAATAACTAGAAACAAACAAAAACAATGGTTAATGTATGTGTCTTGATCATGACCCCAAGATTCTGTCTTTAGATGACTGTCTTGATTACTTGTTTCAACTTTACGATTAGGATGTTTGATTCTCTCCTAACAGTACTGAACTGTAATCAGTGATGTTGAACTCTATCACAGTCCTAGACCCCATCCCTGTTCCCTAATTGGATTCTTGCTTCCACAGGGACTAAGTATAATTTTTTCCTGACATGAAGATATCTGACAAATTCTTCTTTAACAAACTCTCAGTCCGCAATATCCTTGCCCTTTCCACACTACACTTCCTCCGTGGCATTTTTGGTCAGCTCCATCTATTGGACTTCAGATCCAGACTATTCTAGGTATGTTATTCTTGAGTGGGAGAAAGATGATCTCTTCTCTTGTGATCACTTATTTGTAAGTAGATTCTAGAATAGATAATTACTGGGTAACTTTCAGTTGTAAGGAAATTATGTCAGATTCTAGGCTGATGACTAACCAGCTGATGTGGGAAAAGTTCAAATATTACTTCTCACTGCCTTGTGTTCATGATATTTAAAAAAAAAACCCAAAACAATCAAAAATCTCAGTCACCTTTAAAAAAAAAAAAACTATTTATTCCCACTAAATTAACAGGAAGCAGAAAAAACAGATAATCTGAAGAGGATATTTCATTCAGAATAGTCTTTCTCAATAGCATTCTACCTCCACCTGTGGATTTTCTAACATGCCCTGAAGTTTAACACTCACATTTTTTCTGTGTCTCCCATAAAATTTTATTTCTTATATACTTTATTCTTACTAAGTTGTAAATGATTGATAGTAACTTAAAAATTACCCTGAACTAAGTGCTTCCTATTTTAGTAACTCAGAGTCTCAAAATATGGGGATTAAATTTAAAGAGGATGGGACAGCTAAGTAGCACAGTACATAGAGCACTGGAATTAGAATCTTTATTAGTTCAAATCTGGCCTCAGACACTTCCTAGCTATAGAAGGAAGTGGTAAACCACTCTAATATCCTTGCTAAGTAAATTCCAAATGGGATCATGAAAAGTCAGACATAACTAAAAAGTGACTGAATCAAAAAAACTTAAAAGATATTTCAGGTATCCAGTGGATAGGGCAATATTTGAGGAGAAAGGGAACTTTGGGGGAGCCTTTCCTATACTTTGTAAAATATACCTTTAGAAACGTTACTGTGATATATTTTGCTTTGTGTCATACAAATGTTACTTTTACTGTGAGATTGTTTTAAATGACATTTCATTAAAATAAAACCAAGAAATAGGATCATCCCAGGCCAAGGCATAAAGACAGAAACATTACAACATCAGAACAAAGTCTCATGGGTTTGTTATTCCTTGAAAGTAGATCACCATGTAAGAAGCAATTGTTTATCTATTTAGGGTTCTACTAAACCTCCCTCCTTAAGATGACTGATTCTAAATCACAGGAAAAGAACATGGGGATAGGGGAGGGTAGAGTTGAGAAGAACAGGAAGTTTCATCTTGATTGATTGACACTGCATAGATGAGGATCATCTCTACTTCACAAAATAAATTTTAATTGAAAATTAGTTAAGTGACTTGCCCAAGGTCACACAGCTAGGAAGTATTAGTATCTGAGGCCAGATTTGAACTCAGAACCTTCTGACTTTAGAGCTGGTTCTCTACCCACTATGCTGCCTAGCTGTCCCCTTATAGGGGAAACTTCAAGAGAAGGCTTTGTTTTCATGAATAGGAAATGGGATGCTTAAATATCCTCCACTCCAAAAAGTAGGCTCATAATGTCATTGTTGTACAAATTCCTTCAAATATTGCACTTTTTTCTTAGTGGGCCCTGAAGGGGAGAAAGTAGTTTCTTATTATAAAAGCCCTTGTCAGAGAAATTAGACTTCTTCATTTTGGAAGGAGAAAGACTGAAAAGGAGATAATCAGAATCTATCAGATCATGTGAAAATGAAGAGGGCAAATATGATACAACAACTAATGGGCCATGTATTGCCATCACCTTTGAACCTCAAAAAAAGATCAGTTTAGGATAAAGTAGAAGAAAAACTTATTTTTACAGAGAATCATAAAGATTATGGAACTGGCCACCAAAAAGGTTTGCAAGTATAAAAGTATGCTCCCTGCAAGACAGATCCACACGTGTGGAGAAGGAAAGGGAATAAGCATTTCTGTAGCGCCAACTACACTGCACTATATGCTTTACAAATATCTCATTGGGGCTCATTTCACCTTGATTGACACAGACTACAATCTTGTTGATGGTCTTAGAAAGCTGCTTTGACTGAACAATTCATCACCCTGTTGATCTGGTAATGATGAACATCTCCAGTCCTAGATGATAAATCGGGTCCTTAGATGAAAAATATACAGTTCATTCTCAAGTTTGAAAAGCTTCAATTCGGAAAAACTTGCCAGATATTTCCAGACACATTTTGGTGGAATATTCTTAAATTCTGAGGATATTTGAGAAAGCTTTTATAAGTCTCCCACAAAATATCTCTTTGGACCATTTTCAGAAATGGGCCACTTGCCTGACTCAGGACATAATAGCATTTCTTGTACTTTTGTTTCTGGTTTGCATATCATAGTTTGGATAGCCGTTGATCAGTCACCCTGGAACACAAAGTCCTCCAGATGATATCACGAAGGTAATGTCCTCAAAATAGTCCAATGTGTCTGTGCATGCAGGCCCTTGATACCACATGGCTGAGAAAAGCTTTGAGGAATGTCAACTCAATCATCACTTACTGAAATATCAATATATGGGGCTATCCAGGGGGAATGTGACTATTTTAATATTTGATGAGCCAGTGATCTTAGATGTGGTTATTCCCTCCAAAGGTCCAGATTACAACCGACATGCACTTTCTCATCATGGATGAATCTTGTACATGTTCCAAGTCCCATAAATTTTCCCCACAGTGTCTGCTCAATGTGCAGGGAGGGAAGCAGGCTGGAAGCTTCATGTGGCTCTCTTGACATGGCAGAGAATGAACAGATTAAGTGTGTGATCAGTTCCCTGTTCTCTCCATATTACCAACCTATTTAATTTTTTTGATCCTAAACCTCTCTGATGAGAATAGAATTCTCTTCAATAGGGCATGCATTTTGGCTTGTTATTCCAGTAGCCAGGTCAAGTTATAACTGCAACACATCTGTCTGGGTTTTGGTGTGTGATCTGCTGCTGATAATTACTCATACCAAGTACAGCTGGTACATCTGAGTATTGAACTTAGGACCTTGAAACTCAGCACTAACCATCTTTAATAAGCTATCTAATAATAATAACAGTAGCACAAATGGATAACAACATGGTACACAAAAGGGGATGCAAAATACTTTATAGACATTATTTCCTTTGATTCTCTTGATAACCCTGTTGAGATACTAGAGGTATTCCTACTTTATGGAAAAGGAAATTAATCTCAGAGAAGTTAAGCAGAATTATTGAGTCTGAATTGGAGAGGCTCTTACAGGTCACCAGACTTCATTTTACAAATGAGGAAACTAAGGTTCCCAGATGTTAAATGATTTGCCCAAATTCATATAGATGGGAAAGGACTATATAGTTTCTCTTGACTCCCAGTGTCTCCATTAGGCTATTTTCACCACTCCTCCCTCCTGCTGCAACTAGAAACAGCCCAAGTTAGAATTTGTACCCAGCTCTCTCCTGACTCTTCTTCGAATTCTCTCTTCACTATACCCTTACTCTGCAGAGCAGAAACAAATTTAGGAAGAGATCGGGATCAGCGGTTCAGGAAGATGGCTTCGCCCAGGTCTGGACCTACACCAATACTACAAAAATGCAACATCTCCACTTCTTTGCTTTCCCTTTCCCCCTCTGTCCCCATTCTGAATGATAATCTAGACATTTTACCAAAATTACTGCTGATTTATGGTTCTGGAAAGCTTTAAATCCTTTACAATGAACTTTTTCTGTCCTGAATTTCCACAGCACTGACAGTCTTATAGTAACATGTGCAACTAGATAATTTTGCATCCCCAAAAAGAATACATAATTTTTATTCTCCCCAAATCCTACAGGCACAGGGTTCTTGGGACTGGACACAAAGTACATTCCACATTTTTCTCTGCTCCTCAGCTTTGCTTAGTGGAATAGCTCCTAAAGTACTAGACTTGGAGTCAGGAAGATATGAGTTACAATTCTGCTCCAGACACTTACTAGTTTTATGATCTTGGACAAGTCATTGAATCTCTCTCAGCCTCAGTTTCTTTATCTGTAAAATGGGGAAAACCATAGCACCTTTCTCAAAGAGTTGCTTGGAGGCCAATAGATATATAATTGAGATGATAATAAATCAGATAACTCCAAAATGTTTTTGTAAACCTTAAAGTTCTGTTTAAATACTAGTTATAATTATTATTAATTTGCTGCAATCTTATCACAACTTTTCATCCCATCACTTGATTCTATACTGTCTTCAATTCTTTTCTAATTGTTTCACAGTTTGTGTAGACTCACTTTAAGTTGTAATCTTATTTATTTATTTTTTATTAAAGGGAAGTTGCTTGGTCTATTTTCCTGGAATTGTTCCTCTTCCCCATCCCCTCCTGTATTTCTTTCCTGTGACCTCTTTCTCCTACCCTCCCCTTGTTGGATAAAGAGTAGGTGCTTAATAAATGATTATGGACTTGATTGGGGCAGGTTAGTGAATTCAGTCAGTAGCCACAATGGTTCTAAGCCATTTAAACCTTTTACCCTTGATTGGAAAGGGCTGACTGTGAAAGTTTTATCTAGTCCAGTAGCAGCTAATGAGGTGAGTGTGCAAAGGGCCCCTAAATGAATAAGGAGGTGTTGTAGTGCCCTCTTGTGTCCAGTATATCACCAGGATTATATGTGCCCTGACTAGGGAGCATGAAATTTCCAGAAGACAATCAGCAAATAACTTGGCTTTTATTTATTTATTTATTTTGACCTATCTAGGTGGGGGAAATGGCAGGTTTTGTACCTATTGGCTTTGACCTAATCATTTTTCACAAGGCCATAAAGAAGTTCAAAAAAATATTCTCAGTGTAAAGGTCGGGTTTCCTCACACAGTAATAAGGTTATCTGCATTTCTCAGCATTTTTTAGGGGAGAGTGAGAGAGCAACAAAGGTCAGCTGCCTGTGGCAACTCAGTCTAGCAGCTCAGCATGATGGGAAGTTTCCCAACTTCTTCTTCATCTTCTTTTTTTTTTTTTGGTGATACAATCATTGTAAAAATGGTCATCACAGTGAGGGATGTGGTACTTCTGGTACACTCTGTTCATCCAACTCTTCCTGCTGTGACTTGACATTATTTGGGTCCATTTATTTTCCCTTTTCATCCCACTCCATGCCTTTATTATTATTTAGAATAGAACAAGAAGACTACACAGAATTCTACTTTCTTAATGAAAATGATATTCTACTTTGTTAAATCTACCAGAGAGTCATGTAAACAAGTCAGTTAGCATTGATTATGCCCCTACCAAATGGCAGATACTGTGTTAAGACCTGAGGATTCCATGAAGGTCAAAGCAGTCTGCCATTAAAAAGCATTAATTTCTTAAAATCATAGACTGTTGGGGCTGCAAGGCACCATATCATATAGAGTTGGAAGGGGTCTTGGGGATCAGGTCCAAGCATTTTCATTTTTCAAATAAGGAAATAGAAGCTCAGAACATTCCAGTAATTTTCCTAAAATGACATATCTAGCAAATGTCTTAAATCAGGATCTGAACCTTGCTTGCTAATAGCATGATACTTTCTAGCAGTCCGTAATTTTGAACTGCTAGGAAAACCATGGATGGATTCTTTTCTCAATCCTTTTATTTGACAAAGGAAAGATTCTTATGAAACTTCTGAGAGAGTGAAAAAAATCCTCAACTATGGTTTTTGTGATATAGCCATTGTAAAAATGGTTAGTAAAATACTGGGCTTCTGATGCCTTAGGACTACAATTAATACAAAAAATGATAAAAACCAGTCATTGATGAAGGTATAATATTTTTGGAGTTTGCAAAATAACTGAAAAGATAATAACTAAATATCAAAATTCAATCAAAGTATATTCCAAATGGCCCATATTATCAATTCAACCTTATCCCCTACTTTCTACTACTCTCAGCAAAAATTCTTCAGCCAGGTGGGTATCCATCCTGTTCCATCCAACTCTAAGCTTTTTATTCATGCTGATCTCCCTATTTGGAAACTCACTTCCCCATCCATACCATTTACCCACACTTTGGGGAACAAGTCAAAATTCATTCAAGATGCCTTCCCTGTTTACTCTACTCCATAGTAACTTTTCCTTTCACAGAGCTCTTACAATAATTAACCAATTGTTAATTAATTGCATGACTCTTTCTCCCAAACAATCTGTAAGCTTCAGGAGGTCAAGAACTATGTGCTTTATTTTTTTTTTTTGTACTTCCCTAAACACAGGTCTCTCATTTAATAATTTTTTTTGAATAAAAGAATAAGTAAAGATTATTTTCCTAGGCTTATTATGAACTGCAAACATATCCAGATGGATAGGTAGAGTGTGATTATTAACCATAGGGAAATCTGGCATAGAATAAGCAGAAGCAAAGATCACCATTTATGAATCATTGGCAAAAACATGAAAGGGATATCAAAGTAGGTCATTCCCCATGGTAGTTAGAGGTGACCATTAGATAATATAGCCTTTTAAAGAAAAAGCTAGCTGCGTTCCCAATGATATTGAGGATACATCATAGGGACAGCATCCTTAATCTTGTACAATATTTAAAAATCTTTGAATTGCTTTTTAAGTTTAAGGCAGTATTAACTCAGTTTCAGTGCTGAATCATGCATTCCTGCTGTTTTCAAAGTCTTTTTGCTTCCTCATTGGGGCATTGGGAAGCTTTTTCTGGCAAAAGCTTTTTTTGAAAAATGCTTTAAAAGCTTGCCATAGAAATCATCTTGGTAACCCCCAGTGAGAAGAAAAGCAGGAGCACTACTTGATATTGCATCATTTTAAAAAAAGGAAAAAAAGAGTCTTTGCACATTTGTTGAAGTACAGTGATAATACACATGATGAAGTGTCAAGATTTCTTCTATTTGCTTTTGAATAATCAGGAGAAGATTATTCAGGGATAATTTTGTTTTCTATGAGTTTTTTTTGGGGGGGGGGAAGGAGGAGTTGAGATGGAGTTTTTAGAAAAATCTTCCAAACTTGGTTTTGTCATATAGACATTTTGACAAAAAACATAGGCAAAGTGTGGCCTTTTGATAGTTGCCATGCCCCACAGATCTCCAAATTTTGATGGTTTCAACTTGCATTAAAAAGTAAGGGTAAATGTAATACTAAAGATTTGCTTGGAAATCATAGATTGCACTTGGGTTCAACAATATCAGCTTCAAAAAACATGGAAGACATTATTAGATAATATTTTATTTGAAAAAAAAGAGAAGCATTATTCACATATTCAAAAGCAGGATAGCCTTACAGAAAAAGATTGGTCCTGATTTTCTGATTTCAGTATGATATTAAGAAACTCGTTCCCTTTCCACCTCCATTTCTCCATTTGTAACATAAATGTGATGATACTTGTTCTTACACTCATTCACAGAGATGTTGTAAGGAGATCTTTCATAAAAATATCCCTCATCCACCTTCATTCATCCTTCAAGGCCAGTTCAAGCTGCATTTCTTCCATTAAACTCTCTGATCATGTCAAGCTATATTAACCTCTCCTTAGAACAGAAATTCTCACACTTTTTGGTCTTAGGATCTCTTCACACTCAAGAATTGAGGAACCTCCACAGAGATTTTGTGTATGGGGACTTTATTTATTGACATTTACTGTATTAGATATTAAAATGTCTTCGTGTTATTATGAAAGTCTTTGGACTTCACAGATCCCTTCCCTTAAAGACTCTTGGGGATCCCCAGGACCCTGGACCACACTTGTATAATCACTTTCCTAGTGGATAAAAGGATGATCTTGAATTAAGAAAGGTCATGCCTCTCACTGTGTGATCCTGGACAAGTCACTTAATTTCTTAATGCCTAGAAAACTCTCTGAGACTTTCAGATACATAGAAGGGGCAGAATAGTTACCAGCTTGCTTTGACAGAGGGTGATTCTTCCCTGGGAGTTACTAACACTGAAGAAAACCCCCTTTTGTAAGACACTGTGTGATGAGTTTGGGTTAAAAACAAAAATAAATCAATGCCTTATATTCAAGTAATATGTAACAGTGTTCTAGCCGGTAAAATGATGCAAATTCATAGCTCAACTACCTCTACTATTAATCATTTTAGGATTTCATGGCAAGTTTCAGGTTGAAATTATCTGAATAATTATTGTCTCATGTTTAATGAATTCAAAATTAGAAAAATCCATCAGTTCACTGAACCTTATAAAATCCTATGAAATAGATGCTATAAGTCATTAGTCCCATTTTATAGATGTGAAAATTGAGGTTCAAAATGGTGATGAACTGACTTGTTCATGGTCACCAAGGTGATAAATATTAGTGGCAGGATTCCGAGTTCAAGTCCAGTATACCACCTACTATGTGATGTTGCTTCAGGAGAATAAAAAAAGGAAACTGCCACTTTTTTCCTCAAAAATCTTCACTGGACTCTTATTGCCTACAGATTAAAGCCCAAGCTCTTTTTCCTGCCATTCAAAGCTCTAACCATATTGCCATGACTCTACTTTTTCAACCTTATCTCATAGTACTTTTCCTCTATGATCTGACTAAATTGATTTGACTGTGTTCCGGATCTTAAATATACTTTAACTTTTCCTGCATCCAAAACCTTTCCTATACCTGGAATATCCTCCCTTACTACCTTCATCTGTTAAATTCCTTTAAAGTCAACCCAAATGCTACAGGATCCCATGTTAGTAACAACTTTCCCTTTCAGATCTCACATATTGATAAGTGCTTAATATATATTAATTAATGCTTAGCATGTGATAGTAATTTTCTTTGTGTGGGCCATCTTACCCTATCAAAAGGTTCTAACAGCTTCACAAAGGCAGAGCACCTTATCAAAACTTTGAGATCATTTCCCTGTACTTTACACATAATAAGCTCTATTGCATTGAATAGATATGTACTTGGACAAGAGAACATGAAATGTGTTATTCTTATAAATGGATAGAAACAGATGGTGAACATTTTGAATATCAGATCCTTGAAGTTATGTACTGTATTATGATTTTTATTACAGATGCATATGTCGGTTCTTAAAGTGTATATGCAAATCACTGACACATCTAGCATTCAGATCACTCTATTAACACATATATTTTGGAAATTTACTAATGATGGCTTCCATTTAAATACTACTTTATATTTACAAAGAAATTTACATCTGTGTTCTCAATGGATCTTTACATCTCATAAAGGCTGTGATTTACATAATGCTTTAAGATTTGCAAAGTACTTCATAAATATTTGATTTTATCTTCACAACTTTGAGAAGCAGGTACTATTTTTGCCTCTGTTTTGTAGCATGTGGAAAGTGAGGCAGGTGATAGGTAAGTAACTTGCCAAAGGTCACACAGCTAGTGACTGTCTTTGAAATTGGGTCTTCCTGACTATTTCACTGGTTAGCTACCTGGTCTTCCATAGAAGGTTAAATAGAGCAAGTAACATTATCCCCATTATAAAGAAAAGGGAACAGAATGTCCATGAGATTGATTGACTTATTCAAGGTCATACAAACCAATGGGTAGAAGAACTGAGACTTCAATCTAGCCCTTCTGTCTTTTTATACTTATACTTTCCAAGAGTCTTTTTCTGTAAAATGGGCTGAAGAAAGAAATGGCAAACCACTCCAGTATCTTTGCCCAGAAAAGCCCAAATAGCATCATGAGTTGGACATGACTGAAATGACTAAACAATAACAAAAACAACTTCCAAGAAGTATAGAAAGGAGAAGAAAGATGATAATCTTTATAAGTCAGTCATGATTTTAACTGATTCAACCTTTATTCATTAGACTTATGGGAATATATATTTTTATAGCTGGTTTCAAGTCCTCATGCACTTTGAAGTCTATTCTGAACAAATGATATCTTTAGTAAGGAGGCAAGATTTGTTCATGGATTCATATTCTCTTTGGCAATCACATAGACTTTGTAATGGATAACCACCACACGAAAGGAGGCTTTTTGATTGTTCAACATTCTCCATTATCATCGAGTGCCTCGTATTATTCATTTGGTATCTAATAATACCTGCCAAATGTCTCCTTTTGGGGGCAAAAAAGGGAATCTGAAAGTACACATAACATTTACCCAGATGTCTCTCATTTTTTGATGGATATATAGGCCTGTGAATGGAGGACTAAAACTTCCTTCCAAGAAGACCCAATTTAAAAGCCTCATCAGAATGTGGAAGTCATTCTGGATTCCCAAAAGCTATAGCAGTGAGCTCAAACACTTTTCTATAAGATTCTACCAAGTTGGAAAAGCCTAGTGGTAAGCTTTCTGCTATTTGCTAATTATATTAGGTAGGTTCAGAGAGGCTTGCCATAAGAGGTTGGCTATCAGATAATGGTACATTTTCTCTTATAGTGAACTCTTTAAGCCCATTTTTAAAAGAGTGATTGTGTCCTGGTGTGGTGGACAGATACTGCTAGCATAGACAAAAATCACTGATCTTTGAAGTACCTGAAGGTCCTTGGCTCTGGAGTTAGTGATATTGGGTTCAAATTCTGCATTTGAGATTTACTATCTAAATGACAGAATAGAGTGTGGGATGCCCACTGGATTATATTCTCATGTATATTTTGGTACATGGAGCATTAACTAAGCTTCATAATACCATATGCATAGAAATAAAGATGTCAGTATCCTGAGGAGAACACATAGGTATGGCTCTTCATTAAAGTTAAATTCTACTCTAACCTTCTTTTCAACAAGACTTAACTTAGAAAAGTCTACTTTATTTAAAAAAAAATAGTTTCCATTTTTTGATTCTGTAGATTGAATTTTTTTTAAATTAGGAAACACAATATTCTCAATCCCTGTTTGGGCAAATGGTAATTTTAACAAAGAAAGTTGCAGACTTGTAAATTTCACACTCTTGGTTACTGAGTTTTTTCTATACAAATTTCTCTTTTGATCTTCATAATACTGAGAATTAGGTGCTATTATTATACATTTTATAGTTGAGGAAACTGAGGCAGGCAGTAGTTAAATGACTTGCTCAGAGTTATAAAGGTAGTAAGTATATGAGATTGGGTTTGAATTTAAGTCTTTCTGCTTCTAAATTCAATACTCTATTGACCATGCCAACTAGTTGCATAAGCATTTTTAAAAGGTTTACTATTATATATTCAAATGTCTAAGAGGCACAAAATGGGCACAAAAACATAAAAATAAAATTGACCCTTTCCTCAAGAAACTGACATTTTACTGGGGAAAGAGAGGGAATAATATTAGCTAGTGTTTCTATAATGGTTATTTAAAAAAAGGTTTACAAAGTGCTTTTATGGTTTACATATATAATGCAACTATAAATATAAGTCAATACAAAATATATATGGAGTGGCTTTTTGGGGGGTAAGAGGGCAAGTCAAAGGGTACTAATTGGGCCTATCAGCACAGGATTTATGCAGGGGGCAGAATGCAAGCTGAGTCATGGAAGGAGCTAACAATTCCAAAAGGCATAAATGAAAAAAGAACATAGTCCAGACATGGAAGACAATTTGTACAAAGGTACAGAGTTAGGAAATAGGATGTCCTGCCTGGGAAATTGCAAGTAAGTCAATTTGGCAGGAACACAGATTGCCTTGGGGATGTAATATGGGATTGGTCTGGAAAGAGAGGTGGAACCAGTCTGTGAAGGGCTTTAAGTGGCAGACAGAAGAGATTATATATCATAAAAGCAATACAAACTCTTCTATTTGTTATTTAAAATTCACAGACTGGTCAAAACCCACCTCACATTACACCTCACAGGCAATCTTATGTTCCTATGAAACTGGCCAGAGACAATAGTCCATCTCCCACCTCCAGGTTTTTCTTTGCACAAGTTATCCCTCAAACCTGGAATGCATCCCTTTCCTACTTATGTCTGTCAGAATCCTAGTTCCTTCACAGGCTCAATTTAAGTGCCACATCCTAAATATTTTCCTGATCTCTTCTGGGACTTTTGGATTATCAGAAAATTAAATTACCATTAATATTTTTTAATGGCAAGTCTAATGAATTTTAAGTCTCTGAAAACTGATATTAAAAAAGAAATTTAATGATAATTTTGTATATTTGAAAAGAATAGCAAGTTGTGCAGAGTAGATTTGCAGTGTCATATGCAATCATCTTTTTTATTGTATTACTTTTCATTGTTATGGAAATGCTTGGTTTATTGCTTAAATTAAAAATGCTTTTTTTTAAAAAGAAAGAAAACTGATGTCAAACTGATGTCAATCAAATCAAGACCCTACTATTCGGTGGGCATTCTGCTAAACATAGGGAATACCGAGAAAAGGGAGATCTGCAATAGTTACTTTCATTTATTAATACAACAACAAAGCAGATTCCAAGTATTCAGGAGTTGACTACCTTGTTTATTGAAGAATATCCATCTCCTAAGAGGTATGTCTGTGAATATCCCTTAGGCTGCCTAGCTGTAGGACATTTTATTTCAAAGTAGGGGGTGAGGGCAAGGTGGAAGCAAGAATAAAATTCTCTTTTGTTGCTGGTAGCATCTTAGAAAGAAAGATAAGAGAAAGGTACTTGTATCTAAGGGTAAGGGCAAAAGCTTATTTGTTTGATGCCTCTGCTACATTAGCATCAATAACTGCATGTTTGACATCAGATGTTTCTCTGCAGAGCGAAAATGGAAAAAATGTTTGTCATACAGTAAGTTTGGAGTTTTTTGCAAGCCATGAATCAATCACATCTCAGCTGTTTTAGGTTATATGATAACCCCCTCTCTCCAAAAATTCACCTAGTGCCTTCAATGGAGGTAGAAAAAATGAAATAATAGCTGTTGATCAACACATGTTATCAGCATAGGTTTTTAGTGGCTTTCCCTTCTGTCCTCTCATGATATGATACATACTTGCCTATTGACAGAAATATCCCTCCTAATTCCTAATGATCCCACTAATACCTACTAATAGAAGAAAAAAAAAAGAAATGAATTCTTCTCTGTCCTCAGAAATTAAAAAATAAAGAAAAGAATCACTGTAAAATCTTAGCATACAGTTTTGTTGTTGTTGCTAATTTGGAAAGGGGAATGAAAATTAACATTTGTAAAATTAAATTTAAAAGAAGATGGATGCCTCCACCATTAGACAGATGGAGCCTGCTAAACATCTGGACTAAACTCCCCTCCCCACTTTGCCTCTACACATACAAAACACACACACACACACACACACACACATACACCCTTGCTGAGATTCCAAGTCCATATAGAACCTTGTATTGCTATTGCCACAGAACGAAATATAACTATGTATCTATTAAAAACTTATTCTTTATCCCTGCATTGGAAAGATGGTCTGGAATAACCAATTGAGTGCTAGACTTCAAGTAAAAAAGACCTGGGGTCATTTCTAAGATTCACTTGCTATGAGCAAATTTACCTTTCTGACCAAAAAAAATCTTAGCATCAAAGTAAATTACAAAGTCAGTTATATTCCAGCTCTACCCAAATAGTGATTAGACTGGACCACTTCAGTTAAATACTATATTTTGAAAAAATGTTAAAAAAAGTGTTCTGGTTAATAGGCAATTTTTTAAAGAGAGAATTATCATCTCTGCTACCTAAGGATGACCAGTTTTTGGAGGACAAGAAAAAACAAATTATGCTAACATTCAACTGAACCAAATGAAACCTTCCTTTGATGATTTAGGATCATGAACATAATGGAGCATTATTGAGTGCCATACACCAAAGAGGTTGGTTGTTGTTCAGTCATCTGACTGAACCTTTTCAGTTCAGTTGTATCTGACCCTTTGTGATGCTGGAGTAGTTTCTTATTTCCTTCTCCAGCTCATTTTGCAGATGTGGAAACTGAGGCAAAAAGGAATAAGTGACTTGCCCCGGTCAGATTTGAATTTAGAAAGATGAGTATTCCTGACTCCCGGCTTAGTGCTCTATCTCAGCTGCACCAAGAAAGTAGAATTGCAGAAAAGAAAATATGGCAGCTACAAAGCTCTTTAGAAATTTGCTAGTCCAACTGTTATTTTATTGGGGAAGAAATTAGAACCCAAACAGTTGACTAGATTTAGAGCCGGAAGAGACCACAGTCTAGCAATCTGACAATTTAGTTCAGCTTCCTCATTTTACAGATCAAGAAACTGAGGCCTATGGAGGGTAAATGCCTGCCATCTGTCACAAAGATAATAAGCATGTTAAGATTTATTTGAATCTTGGTCTTCTTAGTTTGGAATCAATGTCTTGTCTACTGTACCCCAAAGTCACTCTGGAAAAGTAGACTTCATACCCTGCCTTCTGACTCTATTACATCTTACTCTTTTAATCAGATGTTATGGATGAACCTGAATCTGTTTTTTTTTTTTTAATTAAATTTTATTTAAAAAAAAAAAAGAAAATCCATTTTCTTCCTCCTTTCCTATTCCACTCTATTAGGAAAAAAAAAACCAAAAGCAAATTCCTTGTAACAAATAGATATATTCAAGCAAAACAAATTCCCTCATTGGCCATAGTAAAAAAGAAAGTGTCTCACTATATACGCCATCATTTCCTGGAGGCTGCTTTTTAAAACATCACTAATATGTGTCTTTGACTTAGGAAGAAAGGTATTGAAATCTCTTTGTGCAACATTCCTGTGTGAGATGGAGTATAAAAGAACAAGATACAGCTCTTGTCCTTAAGACAGTAGGTCAGTAAAATGTGTCCACAAATAACTATGATACAATCTAAATCTACCTCTCTTGCTCATGTGGCTATAAGCAAGCACACTGGGTCTCATTTTCCTCACTTCTTTCCCCTATCTTATTTATAATATTTTGATGTCAAACTGAAAGCCCTTCTTATACATGTAGATTATAAGCCTGCATATATGAGTAATGGCAACAAACCATCTTTTAATGCATATTTTAAACTTTCTTCCTGATGGATGCCTTTCAGAGTGTACTAAAAATGGCAGCTAAATTAACTGCTAGATGTTAAAAAAAAATACAAATCCTACAGAATTAACTCATTGATTCAGGCCTGGCTCCAGATGCTAAGGAGGTGCTAAGAGAGGTTATGTATTGATCATGATTTATAAAGTCTTTGAGGAAACAGGTTCCTATCTTCTGGTTTATAAAGTTCTCCCAAGGTGCCTTAAATATGGCATATACTTAATAGCTACTGCTTCATTTTTGTAAAATTACCTACAAGTTATCTCATTTGAGTCTCATACCAACTCTGAGAGGTGAGTACTATAATTATTCCCATTTTGCAGATGAGGAAATAGACTTGTTCATGTTTCCCAGACTGGTGAGGCAGGGATTTGCCGTTAGTCTTCCAACATTCTACCCACTGTACTCTTAGCTACTAGCTACCTCTATTGCTTAACCAATGTTCATTCAATAAAAACTTATTGAACACCTAATATGCATGATGCATACTTATAGCTTACAACTTACTAGGAGAGATAAGAGAGACAGAAAAATAATCATTATCATAAAAGAAGGAAATAAGGGTCCTCAGAAAGGCATAAATAGAATTCTTTTGGTTGGGGAGGAAGGAAGAGATGTGAATGGCTTCATGGAGAAGGTGATGTCTGAATTAATTCCTGAAAATGCACAGGATTAACAGATATAGATGGGGGCAGAGGGTTGGTGCATTCTGGCTGATGAGGATGGCTTGAGCAAATTGGGAAAGAGGTAGCATATAGTCCATCTTGGCTAGAACCCAGGGTAAATGTAGAGGACGAGAGAAGATAAGTGTGGAAAGATAGGCTGGGGCCAGACTATATAGGGCCTTAAATGTCAAGATAAAGAGCTTCAACTTTATTTATCATTGGAGTAAAAGCAAGCATAGCTGTGCTTTGGGAACATTCATTTGGCAGTATTGTGCAAAAGGGACTGCATCAGCAGAAATTCTAGAGTCGAGGAAACTACTTAGAGGTTATTTCACTAGGCCATAAGAGCCTAAATTAGATTGGTAGCAGTAGAAATGGAAAGGAAGGCATGGATATAAGACATTACTATTTACTGAAGTTCATTATATTTTTCAACCAGATTGAAAATCCAAGAACAAAGCATGGCTTTGAAGTGGGTGTATAATCTCTAGGAAAAATGATGATGTCTCCACACCCAGCACCGGGCCTGACAATGCTAATACTTAATTCTTAATAAATAAGTTATTTAATTAATACTTACATATTGATTTCTGCATAGGAACGAACACCCCCTCAAGTAAACCCAGAATTGGGAGGAATAGTGGGAGGGGACAACCATCTTCCTCCTGGAGGTGTTTATTTGGCAGTTAAACTATAATTGGTCTTCTTGTGATATGTTTGTTTGTGGTATGGGATCCTTTGTAACTGATTACTAAGTTTATTGAAATCTGCTTTCTGAAGTATCTCTTTTAATTTTCATGGATAATATGAGTTTACTACCAAAAATGTCTTTAGACATCCCAAACTCGATTCCTTCATGTTAAATACTGCCCCACAGAGATAAATATATGCATCTGAAATATTTAACAGACTTCCCCACTCAGCTATAATCAAAAGTGTTGCAAACACAGTTTTGGAAGTTCCCTTGGATAAATACAAGCTTAATAATATCAAGATGCCCAACAATGCCAGGAAGCCCAGGTTAATGCTTTGGAAATTCAGTATAAGATATATCCAGATGATGGCTGAAGGCTGGATGAACCAAAGGAATCATCTGATTTTTTTTTGGTAGACTAAGCCCTATTTGGGAGAATTGCCTGTCTCTTTGGTGGGCTAATTAATGATATCTAATCCCAGCAAGACTGTATTTGGCATATTTTTTCCCCTGCTTCTTAGGCAACCCACTGAGGCTACCTGCTGATCTGATTTTCCTTGCACCATATTGAGGTAGAAGTTGAAGATGTAAAGTCTTGCAAAAAGTCATTCCTTAGAAAGAACATCAAAATGAGTTATTTCATGCAAATAATTTGTAGTAGTATCTGGTTTCATTCATTCACTTGCTCATAGCAATTATTTACTATCTACTATGTGCCATGCATCATATTAGGGTCTGGAGAAGATGTGAAAATATTTAAGAGAGCATTTATGCTTTTCTAGATCTTATAATCTAGGAAACTCTGATTTGATTGCTTAGAATTATACAACCATGCAATGTCAGACCTATAATGGACATTAAAAATCAAGTGCAAATATTTCATTGCATGTGTAATAATACAAGGCATCTAGGGTAGCTATAGTGGCTGGCATAGTGGATAATGGACAGAGTCAAGGAGAATCATGAATTTAAATGTAATCTCAGACACTCACTAGCTATGTGACCCAGTTTGTCTCAGTTTCCTCATCTGTAAAATGAGCTGAAGAAGAAAATAGCAAACCACTACAGTATCTTTACCAAGGAAACCCCAAATGGAGTCTCAAAGAATCAGAGATGATTGAAAAATGATTGAACAATACATGTAACAAATTTTATAGCTCAAAATCTTACTTTTCTCCTTGCATTACATCTCCTATTAAGGGATAAGTCTTGATGGTTTTCCCAGGTGTGAATACAAAAGACAAAAGAAACAGGGGATGCTTTCAAGGGAAAGGGAACGAGAAAAGAGTCTTTCTTTGTATCTGGGTCTGCCCTTAAATGCTGTGAGAAACCCAGTTTTCCACAGGTGTTGTGTGTATTAGTGACACCTCCTAAATATTATAAGATTATATCCAAAGGTCTCTCTTTATGGGAAGTGTAAACACATAGAATACATTCATGGGAAAACACTGATATTTTTCAAAGGTTAGTATAACTTTGTCCCCCAAATTTAGTCTACCACCAGCTTGTTTTTCTATTATACAAATCCCCAAAATAATATTTGACCTTGAGCCTTGATATGCAAATTATCTAGCTCCAAGGGAGGCCACCCAAAATCAGAGTACAAGAACCATTCTCTTTGAAAGGTACCTTTGGAGCATCTCCTCAAGGGGATTATACAATGACATAGTCCTTTCTTGCTAAATGGAACATGTTACCCAATAGCTGCCTTTACCAGATTACAATCTATGCTATTATAAATGACTGGGTTTATCAGATCCTTTTTCTTCTCCCTCCTTTTCTCTACTGTTTGCAATAAAGTTTTGTATTGAACTGTTTGCCATTATTTTATGTATTATTCACAGCATCCAAACTTCTTAAAGGGCTGTTTTTCCCAATTTCTTTAGCTTTTCCATGAACCATGTACCATCAACAAGGTCCCAGAACAGAGCTATTGATAGCCTCATCTGCATTGGGGGAAAATGACACAGGGAGTCTAGATGTAGAAAGCAAGGCTCAATATGTACTGCAAGGAGGGACTCCCTTCTGCCAGAAGTCTGTCATAAGACATAGATCATAATGACAATAAACCTTTAAAAAAAGATAAGAACAATGATAATGGTGATGAGATAATCCATAATCCTGTTATGAACAGCATTCCTGGAAATAGTGCTGAGAGGTAGGTAGGGCAAATGTAGCTATTCCCATTTTACAGAGGAGAAAACAAGTTAGAGACATCAAGTGGTTTGCCCATCATTATACAGTAACAGAGGAAGTAAGAGAGCTAGGATCTGAACTCAGCTCTCTCGACTCCAAATCCAATACCTTTCCCATTTTTTTTGTACTATAGTTTTGCTGATTGTGATGATTATTGTGATCATAGGAAATATTGACCATGAGGGGAGTGACAATCTGTGGATTGAGAGAGACTAGTTTAAAATACTAATAACAATAATAATTGGAATTTTTATATCATCATAAGATTTCTTTCATATATACACAAATAGATACACACACATATATACACACATACATATATACACATATGCATACATGCATGCTGACATACATATTAGATTTGAGTTTCACAACAATGTTGAAAAGTGGATGTTATTATACTCATTTTATAGATGAGGTTAAATTTTTTTCTCACTTTACAGAGTTAGTTAAATGTCAGAAGTAAGATTCATATTTAGTTCTCTCTGAAGTCATAGTAGTTAATAGTCTTTGATCTATCTGGGATGAATTCAGTGCACTTTTAAATTGATTATCACAGATTAAGAACTGGAGGAGACTACAGGAATGTTTTAGTTTGGTGATTCTGTTCTGATATTGTTAGCCCTCTGTTCCTAAAAATGCAGATTTGTAAGCATCCTGGGAATTAGAATCCTGCAGCTCCAGTCACTCCCTGAAACCCAGACTGTGCCCTACCCTTCACCAAAGGTCACATAAGAAGGATCCCGGGGTCCAAAGAAAGCAGCTTTGATTTTTAACCACATTTTAAGAAGGGACGCAGTTTGTCTCTGATTCATGAACTGCTTCCATTTCTGATGGTGCTCAGAGGTTTCTTAGAAACAGGATTGATGAGGTTCTTCTGACAAGCTAGGAAGAGAATAAATCATGTTCCTGGGATATGGTTTCCAGAGAAGAAGGATCTAATGCCCCCAAATTGATGCTGTGAAAGTGAAACTTAAATCATGTAAATTGGAATCTTCGGTTCAGTTACTTAGGGGCTGAGGTGCATGCTGGATTTGGCTGGAGACTCACAAATCTTGCACAAAGTTACCATAGCATCCACCTCACCATTAGGCACAATTCTGCCTCAAGACAATGAAGTAGAATATCCTGGCTTTCACTTGTAGGGGCATGATGGGAAATGTTAAAGAGACTCAGACCGAATGCCATCCCAGATAAAAGATTTGGAAAGGAAAGAAGCCTCAGGCTGAAGTAACACTTAAAAGGAAATATCTGGAAAATTCCTCAATGAAAAGAGGACTGAGAAAGCATAAAAGGAGGGCTTCTCTTGCTGGGATAGCCATGCTTACTTTTATGAAGACTTTGTCATAAAATGCAAGAACTGGAGGAGACTTTAGGGATAATTTACCATTTATGTGAACTTAGGCAAGACTCTTAAACTCTTTGGGCCTCAGTTTCCTTATATGGAAAATAAAGAGATTGGACTAGAAGAAGACCTTTGAATATATGAACTCTAAATAATATTTACTTGTATGGATATACGAATATATATGAATAATATATGTAAATATGTGAGTGAATGTGAATGTGTGTATGAGACAGTGATAAGATAGAGAAAATGAGAGAAGAGATAGAAAAGAGTGAATAAGAGGGGAGAGGAGGAGAGAAGACAGAAAATGAGAGAAAAAGGGAGAGAGAAGGAGAGAGAGAGATCGGGGGGGGGGAAAGAAACAAAAGAGAGAGAAGAAAAAGAGAGGGAGAAAGAAAAAAGAGAGAAGAGAGAGAAAGGAGAAAGAAGATAGAAAATGAGAGAAAAACAGAGATAGAGGAAAGAGACTGAGAGGAGAGAGAAAAAAAGGAAGAAAGAGAAAAAAGAGAGAGAAGAAAAAGGAGAGAGAAAAAAGAAAAGATAAGAAGAGAAGAGGAGAGAGGGAGAGAGTGAAGATTTGGGGCAGGGGTGTTTGTGAAAATTGAATAGTTCTATAGTCTATGAATTACATTCTTTATGTACATACTGGTCTTTATTATATATAGCATTCTACTCAGAGTTCTGTCTATAATTTACTATATAGTACACTGAATTCTTAATTATAGACTCATAGATGCAAAACCAGAAGGAACCTGAGAGATTACTTAATCTGTTGAGTCAAGTTGCAGATGAGGGAATGGGGCCCCAGAAGGCTGTGACTTTCTGGAGAGTAATGGTGAATAGTGGGATTTGTACCAAATTCCTCTGACGGTGGAATCAGCACTCTTTCCTTTCCACCATATTGCCTCAAATTTTGCTCTTCTCTTACAGAGTGGATCAAATCATATGATCCCTCTTAATGCGGAAATCTGTTAATGAGATTTCATCAGATATATGCATCTCAGTATATTACTTGTAGAAAGTTCAGACTAGTAGGGAGCTTATCAAGGATCACCTAATCCAAAATTCATTTCAAAGAGGAAGAACATGAGACTTATAAAGACAGGACCAAGGTATAATAAGAAAATTAATGGCAAAGGTGATATTAGAACCTGGGTTTTCAGATTCCCAACTGTTTGAATACACGGGAGAGCTGCTGGAATAACCGGGAGCCACCTGACAGTGGCTGCTTGGAGATCCAACCCAGAATGGATCTCCTCTTGTGAAAGGATGATACAAGGAGAATGAGAGGCAGTTGCTGTTCTTTGACTGAGAGGCAGGTGCTGTTTTCTGACCTCTCTGACTGAGAGGCCGTTGCATTGTCTGACCTTTCTTCTCTTCCCTCTGTCTCCAATATATCTCATTCCCAGTCCACAACACCTGTGTCAGCAAAGACTACCTTGCAACTCCTTCAGATGCTATGATCCATAGCTGTGGAGGCTCTCGGAGGATTGACCTCTCCCTTAACACCTAACAGACATTCTAGCTACAGGACAAGATGACAAGTGGTTGACGTCAAGACAAACTGGTGTACACAGTTACTTGAACTCATTGCCTTTGAGCAAGAGTGAAGGATTAGAATGAAACCATTATAAGACAGTCTATATTTCTTAAAAGTTTGGCTCTTTTAGGGGGGGAAAGAAAGGGAATATGTGTCATGCACTGTGCTACATGCTTTTTATATTCATTATCTCATTTGATTTTTACAAGTCTTTGAGTTAGGTATCATTGTTAACTCCATTTGATAGTTGAGGAAACAGAGGAAAACAGAGATTAAATGATTTTCCCAGAGCCACATATCTAGTAAGCATCTGAGACTAGATTTTTTTTTTTTATATATAAAGCTTTTTATTTTCAAAACATATGCACGGATAACTTGACAACACTGACCCTTGCATAGCCACGTGTTTCAGATTTTCTCTTCCTTATCCCCACCCTCTCCCCTAGATGGCAAGCAATTAAATATATATTAAACATGTTAAAATATATGTTAAATCCAACATATGTATATATGTATAATATATACATATTGTATAAATATGTTTATACATATTTATACAATTTTCTTGCTGTACAAGAGAAATCAAATCAAAAAAAGTAAATGAGTAAGAAAACAAAATGCAAGGAAACAACAACAAAAAGGGTAAAATTATTATGTTGTGATCCACATTTAGTTCCTACAGTCCTTTCTCTGGGTGTAGATGGCTCTCTTCATCACAAGATCAATGGAGATGGCATCAATGATGTCATTGTTGGAAAGAGTCACGTCCATCAGAACTGATCATTGTATAATACTGATATTGCCATGTACAATGATCTCCTGGTTCTGCTCATTTCACTCAGCATCAGTTCATGTAAGTTTCTCCAGACCTCTCTAAAATTATCCTTCTGATCATTTCTTATCATTGTTATTCCATAACATTCATATACCATAACTTATTCAGCCATTCCAGTTTCTGGCCACTACAAAAAGGGCTGCCACAACCATTTTTGAACATGTGGGTCCCTTTCCTTTCTTTAAGATCTCTTTGGGATATAAGCCCAATAGAAACATTGCTGGGTCAAAGGGTATGCACAGTTTGATAACTTTTTGAACATAGTTCCAAATTGCTCTCCAGAATGGTTGGATCCATTCACAGTTCCACCAACAATGTATTAGTGTATGAGGCTAGATTTGAACACAGGTCTTCCTGATACCAGGGGGAGCACTTTAACCACTGTCCTACCAACTGCCTTTTAGAATGAACTAATTTTAAAATTAAAGTTACTCCATGTACAACCTTCAACTGATTGTTTATTGTCTCAGGAAGAGAAGGGGAAAATAAAAGATAAAAGTTGGAACTCAAAAATTAAAAAAAACCCCAACAAATGCTAAAAATTGTTTTTATGTATAATCAGAGAAAAGTAAAATATTATTAAAAAATTAAAGTTGCTTAAAATGAAGAATGAACAAATAAGGTTCTGTAAAAAAGCATAGAGGATAGAAAAATGCAAAAATGAGAACTCATTCCACTTTAAAGAAAATCTGTTAATGAGATTTCATCAGATACATCAAATAAGATAATACATGTAATGTGATTTTTGGACTTTAAAGATTCTCCTGCCAATATTGTAGAGGTATCAATTGATGGCATTCATAGTATTCATATACTGTTTATCCTCTCCCCATAATATAGGCTATCTGAAGACAGGATTAGACCAAATGTCTTGTCAAGAATCCTTCTGGGTCTGATAGTCCATGAGTCTAAGTCAGGAAAATCATTTAATAATGTAATCATTATTAAGGCCCCTTTGTTTCATTTCTTGTTTATGTGCTATATTGTATGTTAATTTACTATATAGATATAATATCTATAGATTTAATAAAGAGCAATATCTAAATAATGAAATTCCCTCCTTAAAGAATTTGGCTTAGAATGCAGTCTTTGCACTGAGGGCATTTGGTAGTATTTTTAAAAAATCTATATTTACAATGCAATATTTAGTTTGATTTATCTGTAAATGGAGAATTATGTTTTCTTGGATAATGGCCCCTTTTATTAAGCAACTAAAACTATTACATCTGAGACTTTGGGATCCATACCTTGCCCTTTTCTCCCTTCTTAAAATGAGAATTTGCAGGATGACAAGAATAAACAAAATACTCTCAAAATCCCTTATAGGTCTGATATTTTATGACTTTTAATGAAGGAACAATGTTTTCTAATGTCTTTTATTGCTTAATTAGTCCTCTCACCTGTAAATTGGGTACTCAAATAAAAGCAAGAACAAATAAGACATTATAGCCAAGGCTAGAGTTGTAGAGAATAGAGAATGTTAAAATGAGACATTACTGCACTATGGAGATAATCTTTAACAAAATGTAAATGAGTGGATTTGTTTACTCATACGTTCTTTTGCAATGTTATTGGAAGTGATTGGACTGGTGTGTGCTAACAGCAAATATCAAATATCCTTTGTAGGTACATAAGGAATTTAGGGAGTTGGACCTTATTAAAATCATTAGTAAATAGAAATTTGAAAATAAAGCTTAATCGTAAATTATAGTGATATCTCAATTACTCAGTATTATAAGACTTTGAGATGTTTTAAATAATTGTCTCTGTCTCTACTCTCTATCATCATTTCTAACCAATGGTACTGAGTGTCATAAAATATTGACATAATGGAGAATAATTAGATTCTTCTCATATATATATATATCTTGGTTTACTTCAGTTTCCTCAACTGTAAAATGGTGACAATAATTGCACCTACCTCACAGGATTTGTGAGGATCAAAGAAAAGAATATTTGTAATAGAGCTTAACACAGAACCTGATACATGGGAGGTGCTATATACTTATTAATGTTTGCCATACTCCTCCTCCCTTCCCACCCAACTCCCCTGCCGTCCTTGGTATCTATTTTATATTCTTCTGGTCTACATCAGTGTCTAAGCTACTATAACAAAACTTTCTCTTCTCATGATATTCCACAGCTCTCACATATCATATCTGGAGTGCAATTTAAAGTTTTTTTTTAAAAGCAAGAAAAGCAGTTTTAGGATTTTTCTTATTGTTTCTTTTAACAGATGAACACCTTACGTATACAGCAAATCTTCTTAATACTTTTTGGGATGGGATGGTTGAATTCAGCTGCTGGGCACTATTTTTCTTGTATATTCCAGACACATTAGGGAGAAAGATTCTATAGAGACTTGTCTTTAATAGTGTTATATGGAGAAGAGAGGAAGAAAGAAGTGGAAAGGGTTGGAGGGGGGTGAATGAACTCTCTATCCTTAAAAAGGCAGCGAACTGACATAGATGGCCTCTGCCAGCTCTGTGCTATAATCACTTAGCAGAAGTCACTTCATGGAGCACAAATTCATTAATTCCAATATGTGATAAGACTGGTTGAATGTTTTAAAAAATAAACTATTTTAATAAGCATGCAGCCTTGACAGCTAACCTAGAAGTCTGTACACAGACAGATGTTTGGCAATTTCCCAAGGCAGTTGGTTCAATCAGTACCATCTCCCCGCTGCCATTTTTCTATGGGCCATATGGGGAATAGGGACTTCTTTGCCAGGATTGAGGATGAGAGCTCACCCTGGGAGAAATTCTGATCCTGACATGCCTCCTGACAGAGCTCCATTTCACAAAAAGAGGTTTGAAATCATGTCAAGCACTTACCTTCACACTTCAACAAGAAATAGTCCATGTTGTGACTGAAGGATGCACTGAAGTAAGTACAATTCTCGATCAAATCACAGGAGAGGCACTGTCTATTGTAGGTGCCTTCAGTGTCAGCACTAATAAAACAAAGACAGGGAAAGAGAGAGAGCGTTAACAAAGGCTGGGTAATCTAGCAGAAGGTAATCTTCAATAGAGCCCCATGTTTTCTTTCATAGTGAAGCTCCAAACTTTTATCTTTTCAACACTTTTCAAAAATAATCTTTTCTCCAGAACTCCTGGAAAGAGTTTCAGAGATCTCTACACATCTGCAGACTATACTTTTGACAACTCTTGCTTCATAGTAATGGAAGAAGCTTTCAATCGGATGAAATGCCATATTCAATGAAGGATTCCTTATCTTACCAGCTTGTCCCCACCTGAGGCTAACATTTATGTTCTGGATTTATAGACTGTTCAGAGATCCCATCTGGGATCATGCCTTAAAATTATCTTTATATCTTTCCCACTGCCTAGCATTGTTCTTTGCATATGGTAAATGCTTAGTAAACGACTATTAGATGAGCATATCCAAATATCTGAAAGCAACCTCTGAGATCTCTCACTAGGGTACTACAATTGCCTAATTAGGATTGATGTGTTATTGGGTGCTGTTCACTTCTTTTGAAGTGGCTGCTAGAAAATCTGGACAGTCACTGACTGGGTCTATTATTTCAACTACAGTTGTTAACTAGGAAACATAGCAGGAAGAGAAACATTAATCTTGAACCTGGGAATATGGACTACAAGTTCCAAAGACTAACCCCATTTCTCAGCCAAAAGCTCTCTTAGGAAAGAATAGGAGTTGGTCACAAAATCTAGAACTGGTAAGCAACTTTAAAGACCACCTTGTCAAAGCTATTCATTTTCTAGAGAATAGATAGAGAAGTTGTAAAAATAAGAGGTTAGATGTCATCATCTTTAAGGTCACTTTCAAGTTACACTGAACAAGCCTATAAGAATTAAGTGGTTCACCCAAAGCCATAAAAAATAATCAGCAGAGCAACTAAAACCAAGTGTCCTGTATTTAAATCTAATGTTCTTCTCATTGCACTCTTATGTCACTAATACATATCTGAATAAGACTAAAATCACAAAGTCATTATTTTTATGTAGCTCAATAGAAGAGGTTGCTAGAAGATATCCAATTATTAGGAAAATAGGGAAAATGAGAAAAATCTGTTGGGTGAAAAGTAAGGTAGCGTGGGAATCACTAACTCTGATTTTAAGTGGTAAAACCTTCTTTTTCCTATCTCTCCCATAAGTACAATATATATTGTAGGGGACAATGGCCACCTGGGATAGAACTGGATAGCTTTTCATGAACCTAATGCATAAAGGAAGAAAGTTCAAAATCATACCTGTATAGGTGTCTTCTTTTAGGTCCATCCTCTGTGCTGAGGAAATAACTGCAGAGACAAAACAAAGTTAACACAATTAGATCACAGAGTAAGAGTTGGAAGAAACCTTAGATCTCTAGCCCAACTTCCTCATTTTAAAGAGGAGGGACCTATGGCATTGAGAAGTGCATAGTTTGTCTGGTCTCGTACAGGTAGTCAGCTCAGAACAGTATGCCATCTGAAGCCCTCTTCCTGGATTCAGGGAGCAGGAGATGTCAAATTCAGCATTCTTTCCAATGTACCATGATTTGGACATACTGAATTAAAACATCCCCAAACATACAGAAAGTGATGTCTGGCAAGCAATTAGTAATTCAGGACTAGAAGTCAGGAAATAATAGATGCCAAATCCAGGGTACTTTCTACCATATTATACTACCAATTCCCAGAATTGTCAGGATCTCTCACAGAACTTGAAATATATAATCCTGCATTATGGATAGAGAGTGCTATAGTCCTGGACGGAGTGTCAGGAAATCAGCTTTTCCTAATTTTAGTTTTTCTACGAACTACTTGTGTTATTTGGGGGCAGTCACCTAAAATATTCAGGCTAGAAAATGAGTGGGCACCACATTTGTCTAATTAGCATTGATATGTCATTGCTGGGTGCTGTTAACTTCCTTTGTAGTGGATGCAAGAAAATTTCGACAGTTATTGACTGGATCTATTATTTCTACAATGGTTACTCTCGAGGGTCCTCTTAGTTCTAACGTTTTATGCTTCTATCGCTGACCCTATGCAAACTTATGAAGGTAATCTAAGGTTCCATCTTCTTTACCTTTTCTCCTGGCTAATTGCATTCTGTCCTTGAACCTTAAGTTCCCAGAGCACTTATGTTCCATTCTTGCTCCATTAAAACCTTTTATCATAAAAGAGTCTCATTTCAATCCTTCACACCTTAGCACCACATTACCTTTTCCAAGTGTTAATAATACTATGACTATGAATTACTCTGACCTCTATTGCAAGTTGCCATACATGTCAAGACTTATTTCTATGGAATGGAAAGCAATTTAAGGGATTTAACTAAGCAGCAAGAGATGGGGAATGCTTGAAATGGAGGAAAATATTTGGAAGAGAGTTAAAGGTTTGTAGATTTAAAGATGAAAGGGATACCGGAAGTTATATAGCCTCATTCCCTCATTTTGCAGAATTGAGGTCCAAAGAGCCTGTCCAAGATCACATAGGTAGCAGTAGATGAAGTGGCTTTTAGCCCCAACATTTCCAGTAACAAAGTCAGCATCTTTTCCAGTATATGATGATTGGGATACATTGAGCTTGAAATACCTAGGGGATGTCTAAGAGGTAATGTCTAGTAGGCAATTGGTGATTCAGGGAGAGAGATCAGAGCTCAGTATCCATCAATAGTAGTTATCTTTGTAGAAATGACAGTTAACTCCATGAGAACATATGAGATATAATAAGGGAGAGGATAAAGAGAGAAAAAAGAAGAAATAGATTCCTGGAGGTGGGGCAGGATCCTTCAGGGGTAAATGAAATTCATCAACAATTCAAAAACTTGATTTCATTTTCTAGTTTTAATCTCCTCTTCTTTCACAGCTCTCTAGCTCTTAATTAAACCAGCAGTGAAATAGCCATACTTAGTAATTTTATCTCTTTTTCTTTCTCTTGGCTTACTCTGGTACAGGGGTAAATGAATAGAGAAATAATAATAATGTCTTAATCCAAGATTCTTGATGCAGTTTATAGGAAGGATATAATATCTCTCATGGTTTCATTTGGGAGTATCTGTGAGAATATTGGAGGGAGCAGGGATAGTGCTAAGTACTGGAATGGAGTCCTGAGAGAAATCATGGAATCCTCTTTCCTTGTAGTCTTTTTGGACTGTTTTAGGTATGGTCTTGAATGAATTTAAATTACTTTTTAAAGGTAACTTCCATCTTAAAATTTTATAATTCTGTATATTTATTCAAATGAACTAGCTGAAATTTAGCTCAATTTAAGAAACACTTATTAAGCACCCACTTTGTGCAAAGCTCTGTATTAGTTATGAACAGTACAAGGACAAGTTAGTTTCTGAGTCTCTCTGGGGAGGATATAAGATAAGCAATTCTTCTACTCCTTCCTTCCCCCCCAAACTGGAGATCACAGTCCACAGTCTTTGCAGACTATATGAGCTTTTCTTGTAGCTGGTGGATATAAGGAAAAGTCAGAGTTTGGTGCAAATATGAATGGGCTAGTTCCCACATCCTCCAAATCCAGACTACTGGCTCCTTGCCATTCTAGGAGCATGAAACTTATCTAGATATGTCCCTTGCCTTCATAAGGTGTCCTCAAGGGGCAGAGATATACTGAAAAGGGTACTGGGCTGAGAATCAGAGGGTCTGGAGTCTAATCCTAACTCTGTTTCTTACTATGTGAGAGATGGCAGGGGAAATATTTTATAAATTGTCAAAAATACATAACAATAATTACTACTGAATTAGTTGACTAGAGATTCCAAGTGCCCTTTCTGTAGATAGAGCTAGTGGCAAATAAAGGAGACTTGGGAGTGAGGAGATGGAAGTTCCCAAGTGTTTCATGGGGAATTGTGGTTCACCTTATAAATGATTAAGTGCTCCATGGTAGCTCCTTTGTCACAGGACTTTGGGTTTTAGCTGACCACAAACTTCTGAAATCTCAGGAGGAATTAATGACAGTATAGAGGCTAGTTCAGTTATGCCACACGGTGGCCTGGCTAGGCAACATTAGAACAGTGGTTCTTAACAAGGCATCTATGAATTTGTTTTAAGAAAACATGGTAATAACGCTATTTTTATATAACTGGTTTTCTTTGAAATCTTATTTTATTTTGTGCATTTCAAATCATTCTCCTGAAAAAGGGTCTATAGGCGTCACTATATTGTTAGAGGGGCTTAGGGTACTCAAAATATCATAGAAACCCTGTTTTAGAGTATTTGGTTCACTTTTGTTATTAGTCACCAAAGTGGAGTGGTGGATAGTGTTGGACCTGAAATCAGAATATCCTGAACTTACTCTCACCTCAGAAACTAACTTCTTGTGTGACTTGGGACTAGTCAACTAATCTCTAACTTCCTCACTTGTTAAATGGGTATAATAGTAGCACCTACTTTACAGGATTGTTATAAAGATCAAATGAGATAGCACATAGAAAAAGCTTGACGAACCTTAAAGTGCAAACTATATATGTAAACTATTACTATTATAGGCATATAATATGGGCAATGATGAAGTAGAGTTTTTAAAAGATGGCAAACAACAATTATACTGCAGAACCAACTAAGAGAATCAGGTTGGAGAAAGGAAGAACAGGAGAAGAAATGACTTCTTTGAGTATTTAAAGTTCTACCACATGAAAGAGGGCTTTGGATGGAAGAATCGGGCTGCCTGTGTGAAGTTAAAGGGACAACATTTTGGATCATCATAAGAAAGAACAATTATTAGAACTATCTAAAAGGGCATGGGCTGCCTTTGGAAGACAGTGAGCAACCATTTGGGCACTGTCTGGGTTCAAATGGAAACCATATGGTCACTTGTCAGGGATGAGAAGTTGAATGAGATGACCTTCAAGTAGTCCATTTTCTTCAGTGCAAGGATTGGGATTATAAATGCATTGGGTCTTTGTATATATATTGTACAACCACTGCCAGTGATGTAGGATTCCCCCTAGAAAAATCAGCTGAAGCTACAATCACTCAGGACTGCCTCCTTGGGTCAGTTTTTGAGGCAGGAAGGACCCTGAGAAATGATAATAAGTTTGAAAGTCCTTTACAAATGCATGGGATTTGCTTCAGAAGGGCTGCCCAAGGTAATCACTAGCTTTCTATATGCTAATTGTTCCAAGAAAGTGGAAATGTCTAATTATATGTTTTATTTAATGTGTCTTTTAGGGCAGATATACAACTATTATTATCTTGATTTGAACTAAATTGGACTAGGTGGGAGAAGTGGCAATCATCTTAGGTTTGGACATCTTTCAGGCAGCATAAGGAAATGAAAGCTGAAATTTGCTCACTAGAAACAACCTGTTAGTGATTAGTAAATTTTCTTCTGTCTCCCTAAACTGGACCCCAATAAACCTATTTGATGTTAGGCTTATGAGAAACCAAAATAGCACACATTAAAAAATGATAATAACATAGTTTAAATTCTGTTTCAGACACTAGTTCTATGACCTTCAGCAAATTATTTAACTTTTCTCAGTCTCAATTTCCTAATCTGTGAAATGGGGATAATAATAGCTTCCCAGAATTGTTACAGGATCAGACTACATAGTGTATGTTAAGCACTTGGCAAACCTTAAAAGAGTTCTATCAATGATAACTATTATTATTATCCAAATCAACATGGCTATGTATATGATTCTTTTCCTGGGTAGCTTAGGCAAGAGGTAAAAAGGTCCACAGAGGTGAGTGCTGTTTTGAACGAGGTGGCTGATGACCAGCTATCCATTCTTAGGATTTTCTTACTGGTAGGAGGAAGTTGTGCTGTTGTTGTCACCCCCATAATCATGGTGGCCTGGATCCTTATACTACAATTGCAAAGCATTCTGTGTAGAGATACTGTGGCAAAAAAGCAAGTGTGGTGTGTAGGTGATGGCTTTCCCTGATTTCCGTGTCCACGGAGTTTTAAGAATCAGGCTGTGTTGGGAGTTGCTCAAAGTCATAGGTACCCAGAATGCCAAAGACAAATAATGATGTGTCTCTGTCATAGGATCAACAAGAGCTCTGATCTTGAAAGCCTTTCCTGAGCCTCTCCAAATTTGTTAATGTTAAAAAGAGGTCTTTAAGCTGAAGTGAGCAGTGAAAAAAAAAACTTGCCTATGTTCATTCACTAAGTCATGGGGAGTAGCAGAAATGACAGAGTAGGAAGACTGACAATGGAGAATAATTCATAGGAGAGGAGGCAGAAATAATTTTCAGTGTCAAAAATCTATATACAAATGTAGAGTGTAAGAGCCAAAACTAAAGATAACTAGAGATCTTAATGCAGAGACATAAATTCTACTGTGCACATATTACAAATTCACAGAATTTTGAGATTTGGAAGGGACCACAGCAGCCACTTAATCCAATTCATATCTGAAAGGAATTCACACACACATACAATACAACCATTCAGCGTATCACTGAAATTTAGTGGGCTGTATGATTCATAAGTGGAATATAGCGATGGAGGAGTATATCTTATTCAGAAGGAATGAATTCAATAAAAGGTGTAGACTAGCAAAGTTATATATAAAAAAATACTGCTATTAGGGGATTAATAAACTAGAAAGAAGAAACAAGAAGGTTTGGACTAGAATCAGTGAAGAGAGAAATAGAAACTACTTTGTGTTGAAGAAATACTATATACCACCTGGTCAGAAGGAAGAGATGAAACATGAGATTCAGAAGATCATGAGGCTGGCATAAAGTTAATACATAGCAGTGATAGGGGAGTTATTTAACTAAGTATCATTTGTAACTTTCTGTTAAAACCCCAAAACTAAAAAATCTTCTCACTTGCCTTGATTTTTGTTATTCAAAAAATGGTTGAAGAAAGAGGAAGGACTAGTACATAGTCTTGATTCTAACCCACAAGGAGAAATTAGTTGCTCAAGCAGAAATAATGGGAATCTAGAGAAGAAGTGGCCATAGCCTCTTATAGTTTGTGATAAATTTGGGAGAAGCAGATTTAATTTGGTATGGGATCAAAGTTCAGCAAAGTTAGTGGGTTTTACCTGTGGCTACATGACCATGTCAGCATAGTAGCGGTGAGAAGTGGAAGCCACTTCATTAAAAAGACCTAAGTTTTGGGGAATAAGCTTGAGTGATACAAAGCTTTAGCTTCTTGAATTCTGGCTTTTTAATTTTAAAATGTAATTATAAATTTAATAACTATTAATAAAGTTACATATACAGGTAAGTAATAAAACAAAGCATAGAATGGTAAATGAATAGCATTCAACAAGTTAAAACCAAATGAATTAATAAATAACAAGCAAGCAGGCTTTTCTTCCAGGAGGGTTAAAATGATACTAATTTGTTTTTTATTTTATTGCAGCCAACTTGCATAGAATTACACCTCAGTCCATCATATTTTGTATTACTTAATGTAGGTCTTTTTATATTTTTGTATTTTGTTTTCATGCAAAAAATTTATATTTTGTTTCAGATGAAAATTAATGGCATTATAATGTTCTGTTGCATTAATATGCAACAATTTATTCAGATATCCTCCAACTGTGGGATAATAAATAGGTCATTATATTATTTTTGGCTATTTCTTACAAAGCAGCAATTAGTGTTGTTGTTGTTGTTGTTGTTGTTGTTGTTTTTGTACAGCGAGGCTCCTTTTCCCTTTTTATGGTGTTTTTAGAATGAAATCCTAGCAATGGAAATGTTACATCAAAAGATATGTATCATTTTTTGGTAATTCAAAAGCCTATTGTTTTTCAAAACATTTGTATTAGTCTTTAGTCCTACTCTCTAATGATGTAGGAGGGCACCCATTCACCTGGATTCATTTCTTAATATTGTTCAGATTCCTGAAGTCTGAATTCTCTTACAGAGAACTGTTTGGTTGCTTGGTTCATCCCCTTGCATCCTGATGCTCTTCAAACACTCCAGTAACAAATCTAACCTAGATTTTTATATTCCCCTGCTTTCCTTTCAACTCAGAGCTATCTTCTCTACTTTGGATAAGGATTATTCTTCTACCCTCAGTCCAAAACTTTCTAATCACTGGCCCTGTCATTTGGGATGTGTGACATTCAGATAAAGGGCAGGGAGGATGGTTAAGTCTAAAGTTTTAGATGAGAGGTTGGCTCAAGAGAGATGGTATGCTGTCAAACATGAAATTCTGTTAATATGGATGATTCCAGTGAAGAAGAAAAGGAATAAGTACTTTTCTAAGGAGACTGATGTGGCTACCCAGAAAACTACAAACTTAAGCTTAAAAAAGACATATACAGAAGATGAAAGCATGGCCAGGTAACAGGATCAATACAAAAGAATGACACAGACATTTAAGAATAATGTCTGGAATGCTAGTTTCCAGATAAGCAGAGGTTTACAATGAATGCTAAAGACACTACGTACGACTCTTTATGATACTCTGGGGACAAGAGGAAAATCGAAGAAGGGACACAGCTATTGCTTAGAGTGGGCTGAGTTAATGATAACAGATGACAATATAGTGGGAGTGGGTAGGTGGGTGGGATATTATATTTCTGTATTCTTGACAGAAATAAAGCCATTTTAGAGTAAGTCTCAATTTCAGGGAAGACAGTGAATTCAAAGCCTATGTTTTTTTATTCCCCTCTACTACTGTACTTGTGCAAAGCTACCCAAAAGAAGTCTGTTCTGTCTCAGATGACAAGGCCAATTCCAGACTAATATAATAAGGGGCAACCTGCTTCCTTTCTGGGACAAAATAAGCTGGTTCCCACCAGGCACAAATTGTTTGTGAACCCAAAATGAACATTTTTCTATATGATATGAATACCTATGGGAAATGAGTAGAATTAAAAATTTTCTTCTTTTTCTCTATAGGGTAACCTATACATCTCCATGTGACAGCTCATAATTATGGATTAAATAATTATGTGATTTGCACACAAAATTGTGGCACAGTGGATAAAACACTGGGTCTGACATCAGGAAAATGTGACTAAAATTGACTTCAGACACAGATTAGGAGTGTGATCCTGAAAAAGTCACATAACCTCTGTTTATATCCATTGCCCATCTGTTAAATGAAGATAATTATAGCACCCAACGAGCAGAGCTGTTGTTATGAACAAATGAGATAATAATTGTAAAGTGCTTAAATTCCTGGCACACAGTAGATACTAAATAAATATTAACTATTACAGAGAAGGAGCTACTCAAGTCTCTGTTTCTGTATTGTCTACCAAGGGAAATGATCCTCAGACTAAATACAGAAATGAATAATTAATCTGGAAATTGAATTTCAGAATAAGAGAGAAAATGATAAAATAATACATAGCAATGAACTGTCTTTAATGAGGCTCATGTAACTAATCCTGTGTAAACTGTTACCCAGGGTTAATGCTCATATGATTGCTCAATTGTGATCTTTTTGAGAAGATCTACAATCTTCTAAAAACAAAGGAAAAAAAAAAAGGTACTGAAGGCTAGAGAAAGGCAAAAAGTGGTCTTGATTTAAAAAAAAAAGCAAAAAGACAGGTTCTTCCATCTAATCGACCAATAGATTTGCTTTTTGACACAGGACAAGATTCTAGAACCCAACTAGAATAATAACTAGAATAATTGGAAGCAGTGGTTGTGATGAAATGACAATGATGGATCAAAAACAAATCCCATCAGACTAAATGCGTTTCCTTTTTTTCTTTTTGATAGAGTTGCTAGATTGGGAGATGAAGGCAATGATGCACAGATAATAAACTGGCTTCTAGCAAGTCACTTAGCAATGCCTCTCACACATTCTGTAATGAGAAAGAGAGATATTGGTTGGAAAAGTTAGAAGGATTCAAAGCTGCTTCAATGACCAGATCTATGGAGTCATAATTAATGCCACCTTACAAGGATTCTTGTATGACGTAATCCAGGGATATTTGCTTGGCTGTGTCTTGATCTATCTATCTATCTATCTATCTTAATAGTTTGGACTAAGGCACAAATGGCAAACTTACAAAATTTGTGGATGACACAAAGCTAGAAGAAATAATTAAATATTGGATGCCACAGTCAGGTTTTAAAAATATTTCAACAGGGTAGAATGTGGGACCAAAGCTAATAAAATGAAATTTACTATTGATACACCTAAAAAGTCTTAAATATGGATTAAACAAAAGTTAGCTTCTTAAGTAGAAGACTAAAAGGGAGAAAGATAAAAAGCAGGTTACCTGAAAACAAATTTCTAGATAGAGAATTAGTAAGCTCTCAGAATTAATTGTGATAAGATAGCCAATTTTAGACTATATTAAGAAAGTGATAAAGTATCCAGGATGAGGGAGATGATAGTATTATTGCATTCTGTCCTGGTCAGATCAAAGATAGAGTATTGCATTTAGTTCTAGGGTTCCTATTTTATTTTTTTATTAGAGCTTTTTATTTTCATAGCATATGTATAGATAATTTTCAATATTCTCTTGCAAAACTTGTGTTCAATTTTTTCCCTTCCTTTCCTTCCATTCTCTCCCCCAGACAGCAAATAATCCTATATATTAAACATGTGCAATTCTTCTTTACTTATTTTCACAATTATTATGCTGCACAAGAAAAATCAGCCTAAAAAAGGAAAAAAATGAGAAATAAAACAATTTAAGCAAACAACAACAACAAAAAAAGAGTGAAAATACTATGTGGTGATCTACATTCAATTCCCACAGTCCTCTCTTTGGGTGTATATGGCTCTTTTCATCACAAAAATCACTGGAATTGTAGATAACATATTTTAGGAATGAGACATCTGCTGGACAACTCAGGGCTTATTTTTTAGAAGGCAACTAGGATGGTGAGGCTACAGGAAATAATTTCATAGGAGGTTCAATTGAAAGAGCTGGGGTTTATAGGAAAACAGATCATTGAGTTTTAGAACTGGAAGGGGGGAATCTCAAAGTTCATCAAGTTTAATCTCTTCATTATATAGATAAGTAAATTTCTGAGGTCCAGAGTATTTAAGGGACTTAGGAAATAGCTGATTTGAGATTTGAATACAGATCCAACTCTAAATCTATAGCTCTTTTTTGAGTTGTACCATGACTGAGAGAATTTAAACCTTTTTAAATAGAAACGAATGGGTAAATCCCTAAAACAGATACTGCTCAGAAGAGGAAGGACCTGGTAGTATAGCTCCATTGAATGAATGAAGGGAGTATGAAGGCAGTAGGGAAAAGGGGCACATGAAGAAGAGTGGAGCAGGGAACAAAGTCAAGCTTTTTCACCCATTATATTCTAGCTCAGGCATGGCCATGGGAGTTTGAAATGCCTAGGGCTTAGAAAGGCCTTTGTTTGATCTGCAACATCTTGAATGGAGAAAATGTTTGTGTGTGATAATGGCTTTGAGCAAGTTTCTGAGACTCTATCCTGTACCTCAAAGATTTGTCCTAACAACAATCAGCCATTAGCCTCTCTGTTACAATACACTTTTCTGATCTTTCTTAGCCAAAGTACAATTCTGTGATTTCAAACTATAGCATTTTTATACTATGGGAACTGTAATGACATTTTTAGAGAAGCATGAAAGGACCATGGAGAAATAGGACAATGACTACTAAAATGTGTTTTCTCACAGACTACAGGTATGAGTACCTCATCCATGGGGTTTAGGGGAATGGCATGCCTGCAATCTGGAAAATCCATGTAAAAATTTTGGCCCTCCCTTTGTACCAAAGAAGTCTGAATTCTTTCTTTTTTTTTTCTTTCACGGGGTGTTTATTGTCAAATTATTGTCAAATTTGGATTATGAATTTGGTCATAGGTTCTGTGTTATCTGCTGGCCTTTGTGCATCATCTGTGGCTTTTGCAAAACTCCCCCCAAGATTCAAGTTGCAGAAACCAAGGCTATGGTACTAGTGTATTATTGATATAAAAAGGGATTCTCCCTTCACAGTAATTGCTGATAAAATGGGGTTAAATTCTAACACCAGAGATTAGGGAGCCAAGAGAGAACTCTTTAGCAGAATGTTGAGATGTTAAGAACTAATGATATTTTGGGAATGAAAAAGATGGCTTGGGCTTCATGTCCTGCGTGCAATTCGCTATAGCATGATTTAAAGGCATTCCATATATCTTCATTAACCTTTGAGGCAAGAATGTAAATGCTGAAAAAGCTTGCATGATCTGGTCCCTGGTGTTTTACTTACATTTTGTTTCTCTTCTCATCATAGGCCAGAATCTTGGTCACATCCCAGTCCCCCGAGGTGATGGACTGGAGGTTGTCATTGCTGCTATTGGGCTACAACACACAAACAAGATGACCTTGTTACTAGAAAGAATGATACTGGGGACTGTTACTTTTATACTTTCAAATATTATATGCCAGCTCAGTAGAAACATGGCTTCCCTATGTGTATACCATGTCCTCACTCTACCTCTCCATTAAGGAAATTCTTATATATTATTCAAAGTATAACATCTACAGGAAGTCTTCCCTGACCACCCTCTCACCTCACTAAAGTAATATCTTCCTCCCCTAAATTTCTAGAGTGCTTATTGTCCATACATTTGTCTTATATAGCCTGTACTACATCACAAAATCAGAATATGAGATCTTGAACTCTGTACAAAGTTGGGACCCAATAGTAATTTGATTAGTTGACGATATCAGTGGGAAAAAGGGGAAAAAGGAGGGAGAGAGAAAAGGTAGGAGGAAAGGAAGATGGGAGACTTTCTCTTTGTATTCTTTGCCAGTAGGTATCAGAGTAGTTCAATACAACATTATTGAGTGTTGCAGCTTTCATACAAGCCATTTATTTCTAAATGCCTTACAGAGTTAAATAGTGTAATTGCAATCATAAATCACCACAGAAGGAGAGAGAAGAGACAAGCTTGACAGGAAAGATGTTTTCCACAGTGATTTGAAGTGGGTTGTAGAGGCAATGAGGTGCAGAGTTATAGGCAAGCTGTTCTGGAAGAAGGGAGCTTTGGGAATCAGGCTCGGTGCTGGCGATAATTAAATTAGGTGAAGGGGCAAAGACAAAGACCCTGGGGATTTCTGTAGTAGAAGTCAGGAAGAAGGTGGAGAAGAGAACGAGAGAAACACAGAAGGAGAAAGAGAAAGAGATGAAGAGAAGGAAGGGGAAAAGGGGGCAAGGAGATACAGAGAGCACACAGAAATGAGTTGTCAGGAGAAAATGTCAGGAGTAGGAGTAAACACTGAAAACAGGGAGGGGGAAAATGCAAGACAAGACATCAATACAATGATAAAAAACCAGAAGGGAATATGGACAGGACAATTTTGTTATTATATTGTTCGGTTTTTTTAAAATTTTAATAGCCTTTTATTTACAGGTTATATGTATGGGTAACTTTACAGCATTGACAATTGCCGAACCTCTTGTTCCAATTTTTTCCCTCCTTCCCCCCACTCCCTCCCCCAGATGGCAGGATGACAAGTAGATGTTAAATATATTAAAATATAAATTAGATACACATATATTGCTCATTTTAACATAGATTTTAAACAACAAATTCAATTGCACATGAATTTTTTATTTTTTATGTTATGTTTTTGTCAATGATTGTGAAGATCATATTAAAGAAGAAAGTTTTTAAAAGAAAATAAGAGGAGTCAATTTGATAATGATCTCTGAAAGGGGAACCAGTAGACTTGGGGAAGGGACAATTTCACAATGGCAAGTATTTATTAAGGGCCTACTCATCTGCTGGGCAGTATAAGTAGTCATTGTGGGAAAACAGAAAAGAATAAGAAATGGTTTACATGGTGCTGACAATTTAGTAGAGGAAATAAGAGAGACAACATAGTCTACTGAAGAGAATAAAGAGATTTGAGTTCAAATCCTTTCTAGGCCAATGACTGGGAGACATCAGTCTCCTTGTCTCTAAAATAAGGGAAGTGGACAAGATGACATACTTTGGCTCTAATTTGTTATTGTTCAGTCATTTCCAGTTATGTCTGACTCGGTGACCCCCATTTGGGGTTTTCTTGCAAAGATATTGGAGTAATTTGCCAATTCCTTCTGAATTTCATTTTACAGATGAGGAAACTGAGGCAAACAGATGAAAGTGAGTTGCCTAGAGTCCTAAATGATACAACTGGTAAGTGACTGAGGACTAATTTGAACTCAGTCTTAGTGGCTCCAAACTAGGTGCTCTATCCATTAGTTGTCCCTAATAGTCTAGGATTATACAGACAAAAGGTAAGGTGATCTGACAGTCTTCTTAGGAATTGTATATCTGATTCTTTGTTCATAATTTTTGGAATTTATTTTATTTCTTTGATATTTATCACAATCTTGATCAGACAAGATTCAGATTCCATGCTATATCCTGTGTTAGCTTTCCCTAAGCACTCTAGCCCATAGTGATCTCTTCCTTTACCACAATCAGAGAAATAAATTATATACTATCATGTTTTTCCTCATTTTTTTTTTCTTGTGAGGTAGTTGGGGCTAAATGAGTTGCCCAGGATCACACAGCTAGAAAGTGTTAAGTGACTGAGGCTGAATTTGAACTCAGGTCCACCTAACTTCAGGGAGTCACTGGATCATCTAGCTGCCCCAATTATATATTATTATGTGCTGATATGTAATTGCTCAATGTGAATCTCTTCTCTTCCCCATAGAGCATATTAATTCCTTAAGGACAGAGACCACTTGAAATTCTCTTCCATCATCTCCAGTGCACAGCATAAGTCTGGGAACATAACAGGTACTCGATAAATACATGTTGATTAGGAATTTGCTAAATTCAGAAATGAAGTTTACAAAGACCTCAGTTAAGGAATTGTCAAGGTCAACAGAAAAGTAAATGAGATAACAATGCCTTGAGATGCAGAGGGAAGGATGAGAGAGGACTACACAATGATACCCTCTGGCTTACTGTGAGATAGAGCACATCCAACCTTTAATAAGAGGCTTTTCTCAGTATGTTTCTTGCCCTCACTCCTGTGCCTTTCATCTGACAGAAGTGTAGATCAATGTTGTGTATTCGAATAGATAGTGAATGTGAGTTTCTTGAGGGTAGAGACAATGTTTTTGCCTCTTTGTATCTGAGCACTTAACATACTGCCCAGCATATAATAAATATTTGATCACCGACTGATTAGAAATATGATAGATTTTGCAACAAGTATTGTTACATTTATATAGTGCTTTGAAGTTTATAAAGTTTTTTAAAAGGCTGTTTCAGTTTATTTTCATAATAGCCCTAGGAGAGATATTCTCATCATCCCCATTTTAAACAAGAGGCATAAGAATTTTAAAGATGAGGTAAGCTTAAATAGCTAGCCACCTTGAAGCCACCCAGTTAGGAAATAACCAAATACAGGACTTAAGCCAAGGTCCTTAGATTCCAAATTCAGTGGTTTTGCTACCCTGTCACGTTGCCTCGGTCAGTCTGTACACCCCAGGAATATTCTCTCTTTCATAGTAGTCACAGTATTAGACATTAACTATATCACTGCTGTGGTGACTCAAACCATGTCTGGAATGCCTCCAATGCAGCTGCCTTCTTGCCAAACAGGATTCTGGTATATGTAAGAAAACTGTGCCGATAATTTTTGGGTATGCTTTGTTTTAGAGTAAGAACAGCTAACTTTAGTTCCATCCTTATGTAACTGATGTGGCTTTAAAAAACCCAAATCCACCAAGAAAGTGTAAAGAATTGATGCCAACTGGAATATTTAAGGGAATATTCCACCAACATGGAAAAATAATTCCCAAAGCAGAGTTCCAGAAAGATTCTGCATGATTGCCATATCTCTGAAATGAGTGCTGGGTTTCCCATTAAAAATCACATGTGTGACTCTCTCCTTATATGTATATATGAACACACATATATAAAAACCACATGTGTAATAGATATATAAGCACACATGGACATAGCAGTAATGTTATATATAAAATACAATATATACATATACTATATACTGATATATCAACATCTGCCTCATTATATGTATATTTTATGTGTTATGTTACATATATATTTGTACATAGATATTTAAATATCCATGTTTCTGGCTCTATCATTCATCTATTTATTATTTCTTTTCTTTTTTTCTACATGTCTATTACCTATTGAACTGTACTGAAGTTCTCTCAATGTAGATCCACCTATTCTATCATCAGCTTTAGGTACCAGGCATGGAAAACTGAAAAGAATGGAACACTCAAAACACACACACACACACACACACACACACACACACACACACACACACACACCCCACTCCTGTGTTTGGCTTAAATTAATAATAAGGTATGACAAAGAGGGTGTGGGTTTGAGTAGACCTGAGAGGACTAGCAAGTGAATGTTGCACAGGCAGTGTTATGAGTGGAAAGGCTGCTGGATTTGAAGTCAAGAGATGATTAGTTTTGAGTCCCACTGCTGATATTTATCAGCATGTGACCATGAGCGAGCCATTTATTCTTTTAGCATCTTGATTTCTTCACCTGTAAAATGGGGATAACAAGGCCTCAAGTACCTATCTCATAGGATTATTAGGAAGATCAGCTGAGATAATGTTTATAAAATGCTTTGTAAATCTTAAATCCACTTCAAAATGAAGAGGTAGGTCAGGAAAAATCCAACAAATCTTTAGGGATTGACAGAGGAAAGGATGGATATTGGTAGGAGATGAATCTAATTGATGAAAAAGAGGCAGTAAAACCTATATGACCTCAATAAATATGGAATGAATAGAAGTTTATGAGTTTGGAATTAGGAAAATTTTAAAAATATTCTAGAATTTTACATGAGCTTCACATAAGATGACATTTAAAGGGAAATACTTATACCTACTATTCCTTTTAGAGATGGGACATCCAGTCCAAAGGCTTTGGTCCATTTTCTTTTTCTGAGGATCTTTGAATATGAAATGATGGTATTTCCTAAGGGAACTAAGTTCCCTATCTCGTTTCCTGTCATTAGGAGTAAGCATTGCTCCAGCAAGACAGCATTCCAATAACAGAGCATTATTACCTGGGAAGATGCCATGCCAATATGGTAGAATTTCCCTCGTCCTCCCTGGGGAATGGCTCTGACAAAGAAAAACTTTCGGCCATCTTTGGAGAAGATGGGCTCTTCATTCTGTAGGAGGCAAATATCCAGATGAGCAGGTCAGTACATTTACTCTGAAGCAGCTGAGAGAAAGAAAAAAAAATATCCCTCTCCCCATATTCCCCTAATTATAATGAGATTCATATTTAGTAATACATTTAATGAGATGGGACCAACTTTAATAAGACTTGACACACAGGGAAGAAGCAGAACTGAGGTCTTTGCTTTTAATGTTTGTTAGGACCATTCATAAATCAAAAGGTCCCAGAACTATAGACCTAGCGTTGGAATACATCTCCCAGGCTATCTACTACAGTTCCTTTATTTTACAAAGTTCTATATATAGGACTCAAGAGCTGAGTTGCAGATTCTAAGTTCACTTGCTTAACATAGGAAATTAACATTAGTTAACTTAGTTAAGTGAACTTCCGCCCTTGTTTTGCCTTGTGATGATGACCAAGCTCAGAGGTGACAACTACATGGAAAGTCCCCCCAGATATTTTTGTACTTCTATACAAATTCCTTTTCCAATAGGAGCAGGTGACCATTTTATGACTGTTTAGGTCACTGACTGTGATAGTTTATACCATTTCCTCTTGCCTAACCTAAGGAGGAGCCTCTCCATCTTATTATGGAGATATTCTTTGCTTCACCTAACTTGTGACTCTGCTGACATATTATTTTGCTTATTTTAGCTTGTGCATCACATGTCCATCATTGGAATTATTCTGTATTTTGTAAAGCTGTTCTTGAATGACTGGACATCTAGTCCTATAAAAATAGGGCCCTGGAAGGATGAGGCACCTCAAATTGCAAGGAAGATCTGGGGTCCATTTCATTAGAGGAGAATATGGACCCTTTAATAAAGTGCCATTGACTTAGAGCTCAGCCTTTGTCTCTTTTTATTGTAGGTGGGATAATTTTATTCTCCATACTTGTCTCACCCTAAAGATACTCAAAAGCAAGAAAAAGGGAGGGAAAAGAAAAGAAGATTTTTTTTAAATGTTGTCAAATGTAAAATCGATTTGCTCAAGAACACAAGGGATTAGTTGTCCTCATCGTCCCTCTTTTTATCCTTCAAAAAAAGAATTTTGGTTTCTTAAAAAAAAAAGACATTTGTTGTTTGAGTCATGCTTTTCTGTACCTACTGTCCCTTTTATTGAAAAGCTTAGTACTCATGTTTGTTTTTCTCCCCAAGGGAAATGGTAATAGGACAAATTCAAAGCGAATGGCTGAAGTGTGGTAACCTCCAATGTTGATTTTATACTCTCCAAAATATAAGTAGCCTACTTCTCAGCATTTCTGCTTGTTTGCTCTCTGTTAGGTGAAAGTAACCTGTTAGCTTCTGTGAAATTCAACTTTAAAAGTTCTCATTGGTGAACACCAATTAATTGAACATCTGATTCTATGAGTTCTGAGGGGAACAAGAATGAGACTGTGGTAAAGAGCAATCTCAGCTGATTAGTAGTTGATTCATTTCTCTGAAGCAAATGGACATGTGCATATAAGATGTATCCAAAGACAAAGGGTTCTATGTAATGAAAAAGGCATTTAATTTTCATAAATATAGAACACAAACTGAAAACTCTAACATGAGACTTATTTTCATTTTTTATGGAAATATAGAATAGAATTTTGAGGGAATGAAAATAAAATCAACAATTAATTTGGCATTGAAAACATATTTCTGTTTTCTAGTTAGGAGTTGGGAATAGCAATAATCCTTTAGTGCAGTGCAAAATAAAATTTGGATTTTGAGCAGAAAAAAATAATCTTCCCTTTAAAAAGTAGCAAATAGAGGCAGCTAGGTGGTGCTGTGGATAGAGCACCAGCCCTGAAGTCAGGAGGACCTGAGTTCAAATTTGACCTAACATTTCCTAGGGGTGTGATCCTGGGCAAGTCACTTAACCCCAATTGCCTCAGCAAAAAAGAAAGAAAGAAAGAAAAAAGTAGCAAATAAGTGATTTTAGAAGTATTTTTTATAATCATAGGTCAATCTTATTTTGATGAGAATAAGTTTATATTTATGATGTAAATATACCAGATTCAATATGGAGTCATAAGATTTGGTTCAAAATTTAACTTTGTTCTTTACTTACAATTGTTTTGCTTCTGTGGGCCTCAGTTTTCTCATTTGTAAAATAAGCAGATTGAACAGAATGATTGCTAAGATTCTTTGCATCTCATAACTATCATCTTACAGACCAGAAAAAAATGGAGGAGCTGTTATTTTTGTCAGTAATTTGTTAGCATCTTACACAAAGTCAGAAACAACTTCTTTCTAAGGAGACTGGGGAAAATGTTAGACGTGTGTGTGTGTGTGTGTGTGTGTGTATCTCTGTGTGTATGTGTGTGTAAATTTATGTATGTATGTTTCCTACCAGATACTAATAGTGGTGCTATACTTTCAGCCTAGATGAGAAAAAGAGACCAATCCCCAAAACAAAAGCAAACAAATAATAATAAAAAGAAAAGTGGTTTTTTTTTTTTTTTGAGTTAAAATTTCTGGCAAAAAAGAAAAAAAAAATGAATGAAACACCAAAACAAAATGATAGGTCTTGCAGTATATGTCAAATGACAAAACAAAACAAAACTAAGCTTGCTTTAAAGCAGAATACTATAAGACGGGGCTTTCTAACCTTTAGCTGATGAAGAAATTCTTTTCATCTTTCTTAATATTTATGATTATGAGGGGAAGCTAGGTGGATAGAGAACCAGCCCTGAAGTCAGGAGAAACTAAGTTCAAATCTGTCTTCAGACACTTAACAAATCCTAGCTTTGTGACCCTGAGGAAGTCACTTAACCCCAATTGCCTCAGCAAAAAAAAAAAAAAAAAAAAGAATCCAACAACTTATAATTGTCAGTGAGGATGGAAAAGGGATAAGATGACTGCTGTGTGGATGGCTGATGTACAAGTTTCTTTTTCTTTTTAATTTTATTTTTTATTATAGCTTTTTATATACAAAACATACACATGGGTAATTTTTCAACATTGACTCTTGCAAAATCTTCTGTTCCAACTTTTCCCCTCTTTCTCTCCACCCCCTCCCCTAGATGGCAGGTAGTCCCATACATGTTAAATATATTAAAGTAGATGTTAAATCCAATATATGTATACATATGTATACAGTTAGTTATCTTGTTGTGATGTGCAATTTTCTAATCAGTTTCTGAATGGCTGCTCATCTTACTTCCCCTCCCTATTGGTAAAGAAAATATAATAGAGATAAGGATATATAATTAAGTATGGGAGCTTATCATAACAACAACCAGATAAACCTCCCCAAAATATGTCCAGATCCTAGTCTGCCAATTGAGGCATGAGCCTTCTCAATTTAAATACCAATCTGGAAATTTAGGGGTGGGAGTCTTAATTCTACAATTGTCATTAGCTAGCAAGCCACCTAATATCACCTAATCTCAATCAGTGTCCTCTCCTCTAAAACAAAGGGTTTCCTTGTGAAGGGTCAAATCAAGTACCTTTCAGCTGTTACTTTGTTACTTAAAAAGTTATTTTCTTTCTCTAAAGTTACTTTGTATCTATTCTGCATCCCACATAGGCCAATTTATGTATCTTTATCACCCATTACAATGTATGTAAACTCCTTGAGAGAAGGAATTGTTTCCATTCTTTCCTTGTATTCTTAATATTTGGTAAATAGCCTGGAGGGCATATAATGAATGAGAATAATGGAACCCACCATTTTAGTGTTAGATGTATGGAATTTCTTGGGGGAAAATGTCTTTTTTTAAATTCAGGTCAGTACTTCCTCTGTAAATCATAGTTTTAGAGAGTTTCTGAGAACACTGAGAAGTTAAGTAATTTAATCAGGATAATCTAGTCAATATGTGTCATGGGCAGAACTTGAATGCAGGTCCTGCCAGGTTTAAGGTTGGGTTTTTGTCTATTACTACACCATATTATTTCCAAAGATGGAAAAACTATCATAGAATGCTAAATGCTTATTAGCTGTCTAATTAATTGCCTTTTACAAATAGTCAAAAGTAGGATGAAATTACATGAAAATAATAGTGAGTGAGGTGAAAAGGAAGAATCATGCTTTATTTAAACTGTTTTTTTTAAACCAGTGCCAAAAAGTGTTTAAAAAACAGTGAACATCTAATAAATGTTTGTTGATTGATGAATAAATGTTAAGTGATTGAAAAGAAGAGACCTGGGCATGAGCGGGATTTCCAGAGTCAAGGACATTGTTCTATCTACAGTAAAATTTGCAATGACCTAAATGACATGATATAAGTAGCATTGGGAGAACAAGGGAAAAAATTAGACAATTTTTGCCCCCAAGGACCTTATGGGGTTTGTATATGGGGGGAATAGAAGTCGAGACATGGATGATCCATATATACATATACATACACATATATGTATACATACATATATCCTAAGCCACCACCATGACCAAGCAGCTCCCCTTTTCAAAATTCTACCTATTACCTCTAAAATAAAAAGTAAATTGAACAGTTTGGTGCTTAATGCCTTTCATTATTTAGCTCCCACTTTCACATTACTCACCTTTGCATACTCTATGTTTCAGTTACACTGAACTCTGAGCTATTTCCTACACCTGAAAATCTATCTCCTAACTCTGAGGGTTCTTTCTCATAAGCCTTTGTTCTGCTTCGAATGGACTCTTTATCAATTCCACTTTTTGGAAATTGCTAATTCTTCTGTCAAGCCTCCCCTGATCTACCCCTTCCTAGCTGTCAGTACTTTTAAAATTACCTTGCATTTATTTACATGTATACATGTTACATGTCCACCTAAACAGCTAAGTGGTACAGTGCCTAGAGTTCTAAGTCCAAAACCAAGAAAACTTCATTTCAAATATAGCCACAGATATCTTCTATTCGTATGATTCTTGGGAAGGCATTCAACTTCTGTCTTAGTTTCCTCATCTGTAAAATGGGGCTACTAGTGGCACCTACCTCTCAGGGTTGTTATTGTGATGATTGAATGAGTTATTTTAAAAACACTTAACAGAGCGCTTGGTATGTTAGTAGGTACTTGTTATGAGTACTTTTACAATATCCCTGTTTTACTTACATGGGTACATGTTTTTCTCTACAAAGGAAGCTAGGAGGGGTAGTGGATAGACCACTGAGTCAGGAGTCAGGAAGACCTGAGTGTAGATCTAGCCTCAGATAAATTACTAGTTGTATACATCTGGGCAAGACACTTAATTTCTATTTACCTCAGTTCCCTAATCTGTAAAATGGGAATAATAATAGCATCCAGGAAGTGTTTACTAAATATTTCTTTGTTCAATGAACAAGAAGACTAGGAATTCAAGCGCAATAATAGATTCTTCATTTTACTTCAGCTCAGACTAGCAAGGTTCAGACTGACTCATCACTGCAGAATAATCCACAAGAAGAGACTTTCATAAAAAAAAACAAACAAATATACAACTCATTAAACTGCTATAACACATGGAAAGGAATCGATCTATGTCAATCAAAGGAATATGCACAGTAATGTAATTAGAGATTGTTGAAAATGACATACTGAATTATGAGTTGGCGGGTATGACTTAATCAAGTACACAGGATGATCTTAGAGGGGAAAAAAACCCAAAAATCTAAATGATCTCATTTCTCCCAGGGTTTTAATTTTTTTTTTTTTTTAGCTTAGACTTCAATTTCTAAAGACTCCAGGCTTATATGTTAGTTTACACTGCTGTCTCAAGTTATTTTAGAGTTAGAGATAGACAGATGAGAGAGGGGAATTCCTTGTCTATCCATGTTCCTCTCCATCTCTCAATTTCTTTGAGGAACATGATATATGGTATAGGAAAGAGTCTGATATATAGGGACAGAACAGTAATTGCAGCCATGAAAAACTTGCAGAGAGCTTTCAAACATCGCAAATTTTCTGCTATTTTGGCTCACATTTGGCAAGTTTCTATAGATCTACCAGGACAACACATTAGAAATTGCAAGTACCAACTCAGGTGATATTCCTAAGGTTCTGAGCAAGTCACTCCAGCTCATTAGAACTCAATCAACATTTACCCAGATAGTTTACACTCAAAGCACCTGGGTTCAAATCTTGGCTCTGTCACTTACACTCTGAACCTCATTTTGCTCGCCTATAAAATGACATACTTTAAGGTCCCTTCTAACTCTGTACTTATGATGTGATATTATCAGAAGTTTTTGCTTCTTATAACAATTGCTTGAGCAATATCAATCTCTGGGGATGTATGCTTCTTAATATCTGATTTTTGCAGCAAAAATGATGAATAGTATAAAGATAGTTACCTGTCTGTGCAGCCAAGCTTCGCTTTCATCCTCATGTTTCTGAAATAAAATAAGAGAATTAGAAAAGGGATTTTTACATGTATTGTATCTGGGTTTTTTAAGGCAGAAACCGATTTGACTGCATCTAACTAGTGGCTGCACAAGGACAGAAGAACTGCTGAGCCGTGCTAGGTGAACAGGTAAGCCCAAGGCAGCCTCTTTCTCCTTCTTTGTGGCTCTGGGCTAAATACATGTATCATTGTCCTGCGAGGTTTGTCTCCTAGCCTAGCAACAAAAGCCACAGCTGCCAGAGAAATGGCCTTTCTCCATCTGACATGCATCACTTCACAGACATTCTCAGAAATCCATTCCTTTTCCTTTAAGGCAATTGTAAAATGTTGTCATTTTAGTAATGAACAAGAAAGTCTGTGGGGAGCCTTCAGCCCAATCTCTACTTCACATGTCCCTGAACTTATACTAGGAGGCCCCCAACTTCTTACACTTGACGGTGATTGGGAGGAGATATATTTTGGAGTATGACCTGAGAAAACATCTGGACAACTACATCAGCTATCCAAACAGACATATTAAGGCATAAGATAATATCCTCAACAGAGCTTATATACCTGACACAAATCTGTCTATTAAAAATCCCAGTGGAAGCCTTCCAGTGACAAGGGGGATTACATCTAAAGTTGATTTTTCTGACCTGATTCTTTTTCCTCAATCTGGTAATATAATATGAGAGACAGACTCAGGGGTCTGCAAGATCTCAATTGACTTATTTTTTGACCCAAAGATAAGAGCAGAAGGCCAATAAATCCAAATGATTTATGGAAAAACATGGCAAAGTGAGATGAAATGGCTATTGTACAATGGGATGGTCTATCCCACCTGGGATTCTGTCATTGGGTATCACTTGTTATAGAGACTGACTCAAAATTTTTCCCCTAAGTTGGTTTCTTTTTTTTTTTTGAAATCAATTTAGAATCCTCTCCTAATAAGGAAAATAATTTCATGTCTCCTTAACTTCGTTCCCTAAAGTCTCCCTGTAATGAGTAATTCCTGAATCCTTGGCATATAGCCACTTTTCACTCCTTTCCATCCTCCAAGAGTACTAAGCTGAAGGGTGTTTCTTAAAGTATGGGTCACTTGGAGTAAGAGTTGTATCTTGTCAGTGGTTTCTATTCAAGGTGATTGTCAAGGCTAATTTTCCTCTTGGAGTCAGGGAACATAACCCAGGAGTGACTGCTCAGAAAAGCTGTTGACCAGGGTTTCCTTCAGTTCTAACCATTTTGGAGAGAGTTGTTCCAGTAGTTGTACCAGAGCTGTGATTTTTTTAATGAAATTATCCCATATATTTTGTAATAAAAATCTTCTCACAACTGTCAATGGTTCAATGGGAACATTACTAATGACCTTCATAAATTTGAAAGCCAAGATACTTGCACAATGCTAATTAATAAAAATTGTGTTAATAAAGAAGGCCCAAGGCCATGTTCAGAGATGAACAATCCAGAGTGCCTGTATCACTTACTTGATCTACTTTATTAATTTGCTACCATGGATAGCTCCTCGCTTTTTCACATACCCCTTTTCCCTCTTCTCTATATTTGCCTAATAGTGTCATGAGCTTTTTCTTAGCCTTGCTGGTGACTCTCATGCAGAAAAAGGTTCCCCATTAATCTATTTATCCAGTGAGAGCCTGGTTCTAAGAACTATTCTGATTGTACATTTCTATGATACAAACCTTATGGTTATAGACAATGCTTAAGCCCATTTAAAAGGTGGGAATGATGAGTAGAGAATCTTCTGCTAGTCCCATCTTTTCAAGGGATTGACTAACGGATTCACTTGAATGCCTAGGTCAGAATGACTTTGAGAATGGTTTTGATAAAGTTTGGCTTGATTAGGCTTGATTTGGCTTGATTGTCCAAGGCAAGTGATCATGGCTGAACCAGTCTCTTACCTTTGTGCAAACCCCAGTAGTAGCATCACAGAGTGTGAGGATGGATACATTCTGGGCTCGGTTCAGCCAGTTCACTGCTACTTTGGTACTTGTTGCCCACTTCACCATGGTTATATAGTAATCCCTGAAAGCAACAAAAACCTCAGAGTTAATGGGAATGAATGCATCCAATGCTGTGTAGAAAATCGTCATTAAAGAGTGATATTGACCCTCAGGTAGATTCTGATATGTAGGATTTTTCTTGCAATGTTAAACATACTTATTATTTTATTGCTTTGATAGGCGATTAAGCCATTTGTATGTCTGAAAGTAATACATCCATATTAATATCTTTAATTCTTTGATGTGATATTCTTTAAAGAATTACCCAGACATATCCCAAAGAGATAATAAAGCAGAGAAAGGGTCCCATGTATGTAAAAATGTTTGCGGCAGTCCTTTTTGTAGTGGCAAGAAACTGGAAACTGAGTGGATGCCCATCAGATGGAGAATGGCTGAATAAATTGTGGTATATGAATGTTATGGAATATTATTGTTCTGTAAAAAACAATCAGCAGGATGATTTCAGAGAAGCCTGGAGAGACTTACATGAACTGATGCTGAGTGAAATGAGCAGAACCAGGAGATCATTGTACATGGCAACCACAAAATTATATGAAGATCAATTCTGATGGATGTGGCTCGTTTCAATAATGAGATGATTGAAGCTATTTACAATGATTTTGTGATGAAGAGAGTCATCTACACCAGAGAAAGGACTGTGGGAACTGAGTGTAGATCACAACATAGCAGTTTCACTCTTTTTGTTATTTGCTTGCATTTTGTTTTCTTTTGCATTTTTTCCTTTTTGATCTGATTTTTCTTGTGCAGCACAATAAGTGCATAAATATGTGTACATATATTGGATTTAACATATTTTAACATGTTTAACATATATTGGATTACTTGCCATCTAGGGGAGGGGATGGAGATAAGGGGGGAAAATTGGAATACAGGGTTTTGCAATGGTCAGTGTTGAAAAACTAGCCATATATATGTTTTGAAAATAAAAGCTGCAATAAAAAATGAAAATGTTTTATAGAACTACAAAAAAAAAAAAAAAAAAAGAATTACCCAGAGATAACAGATACATGTTGTAAAAAGGAGGCAAATGTGCAAATTCCTTCAAGTTTTCTGTAAATAGTCCAAATAGAGTCAAATAGCCCAAGGGGAACAAGCATAATAAACTTTTTGAGCAAAATGCGAATGCTTCCTTGATTTGTTCTGATAATGTGATTTTCCTGTCACAGGCACTGAATGTATTGAATTAGAGCCCTGGTATGGAGAGAGAATGAAAGAGGCCAAATAGTATTTGAGATCATATAAAGCTTAGAGGAATGATAGACTATTTAAAACATCAAAAAAGTTTTTTTGTTAAAGTTCCTAGACTAAGAAGTCCTGTTCTCCTTTTCCTTCTTATCATCAGCTTTAGAGAGAATGCAAATCAATCAATTTATATACATTTACTGGACCCCTAATCTGAGTCAGATATTATCCTGAGTGCTGGGAGTCAAAGATGAGGAAAAGTTCTTTACTCTCAAGAGCTTATATTCAATGGGAGAAACAACAGTTACACAGAAAGACAAATATTACATACAAATTAAACTGCAGATAATTTAGTTGTAAAGTACTAGAAAATCGGGAGAAACTTCATATCAGAAGATATGTAAGATTTTTAAGCTGAGCTTTTAAGGAGACTAAAGGATCCTAAGAGCACAGGTAAGGAGAAAGACCATTCTAAGTATAGGAAAGGGAATAAAGGTAATCTGTTGTTTCCTGTTTTCCCCATTTCGTGAATAATGCCAGAAGGACTGCTCACAGAAGCAATAACATTTAAATTTGGATTTGAGAATTCTGAGAAGAAAAATGAAGAAGATAACCATCCTGGATGAGACCCAAAATGTAGAGAGAAAAGAGAGAAGAGATTCTTCTTGTGATGGGACTTTAAGGGAAATAATAATAGTCCTGGGTATAATAGTAAAAAATGCATATGTAATAAAGCTTTGGCACATGTCCAGGTTCCCTAAAATGGAGGCAGCCATGGGAAGGTGCCAGGGACTTGATTCTGGGAGAAAATGCCCTGTATTCATTTACCATATGGATGGGAATAGCTTCTTTCTACTTGCTGTGTAACTAGAACTGACTGCACTTTTAAAGCTATCTTCACTCACTCTTTTCAGTGGCATCCAGAGGTGAAGAATTTATTCATTAATAGCATGGACTAAATGTTGGAATTAACTCAGCAAAGAAACCTGAGAACTCAAGAGTCTAGGGATACAAGCCCAGGAGCCTTTTAACTTGGAGCTTGGTACAACTAATACTATATTGGAACTAAACTATATTGGCAACTTAATTCCTCTTACTTAAAGAATGAGATGGTATGTGCATGGGGGAGACATATGTCCCTCAGATGTTTTGGGTGAATGTTTGTATGTTTGTGCTCTACCTTTGCAGTAAATATTTCATAGTACAAGCTCATTTCATCATTAAGTAGTTAAACAGAACTGGGGCTAGGGACCCCTAAAATTGGTGTAGTCATTTGAGTCAATGGAATTGATGAGAGCACCTCTCTCAAATCCCAGCTCCCTAAGGATACTAGAGAATCTGGAGGGAGAAGTGTAAATGTAGCATACCCAGCTTCCAGCCAATGGGACCCAGAGCACCAGTGTTACACACATATGGCCCAAATGGTTTCTTTTAGTAGTGTAGAGAATAATTCTGAATTGTATTCTCTCTCCCGTTATGCTTCATCACGCATCTATTGGTAGGTAGATATTTGACATAATATCTCTATTTCCACAATGGCAAAGACAACTCTTATTTTTTCTGTGTCTTCTCTGTTGCCACAATTAACCCATACAAGTCAGGATTTAGGGCTGCCAAATTTTCACTTATACTAAGTAGATGTGATTAAATTTGTAAGTAACCCACAAGAATAATAAGAGGAAAATCTGGGTTCGCAAACTTCATGCATCAGTATTAGAGCAAGCTTCTCCTTTAACTTCTCCCCTCTCCTGGAGGGAATGAAATGGAAAGAAATAACCAAGCAAATTACCAGGGATATGAGCATCTAGCTGTTCCTATCCCCAAAGGCAAGGCAGGGATCATGAAGCAAAAATTTTTTTCATTGTGCTTCAGTCTCCCCAGGGTTCATATAAATTCTTGGCAAGAAGGGGCACTTCCCAGCTTCTGGATCATCAACATATGGTGTAATAATCTACCAATCATGAAGGAAGATGGGTTCATAAAAGACCAAGGTACCCATTACGTTGTTCTACACCATTTGCCTCCTCTGTGTGGCTCAGCAAAATGGAATATCCTTCTCTTTCTCAAATCCAAGTTCAAGCATTGTTTCTGTGAACTATGTGTAAAAATCTACCTGGTTGCCATAGGTACATCAGGCACTGTTCTTTCTGACAATGCTTACTGTATAGAAATCTGAGAATAAATGAAGGGTCTTCAAGAGAAAACTAAGTTTCAGTGAATATCAGAAGATGGAAGAAATGTGAGAAAGGATCTAGAAAAGAATGGATAAGTGTTTATTATGTACTAAACAGCAGAGATGCAAACATAAAAGTAAAAACAGTTCTTGATCTCAATAACAATATGTTATAATATAGTGGTAGTTAGCGAGATGCGTTTTGATCCAGGAAGTTAGAGGGAAGGGATATGGAATTAAAGGGGAGTAGATTGATATGCCCTTTCCAGAGGAAAGGCAGAGCTGATTTCTAGAATAGAGAAAGGGAAGAAAAATGACCAGGGAGGAGCAAGATAACTGAATTATGGGTAGGATCCAGAGAAAGAGCTAAATCCTCAAAGGTATAGTCTTTAGTTCAGATGGCTAGGTAGTAGATGAAACAAATACAGAGTACAGAGCAAAGTTATTTTCTGTTAGAAATAGTGGATCAGATGCAGGTAATCAACAAGAAGGGCAATGGGCTTCCTGGAGGCAGAAATTCAGAGGAAGAAAGTTGAAACCTCCCAAGTATGGCTTCTGGATGAGGTGGCTTGTGAGAAGATGCTGAGGAAATAGGGAATGATGAATGGGAGTTCACTAACAGGATTCCAAAGAGCACACATTGCCATTGCTGCTGGCTCATCCCTAAACCTGTGTGCTGGGATCCTTAAGCCAGAGTGGGCATTGAGAGAAGTCCTGTCTAGTGGGAAGATGTATCCCAGAAGAAAGATAGTCTAGGTGGAGATAGAAGTCCAGGGGCAGTATGAGAACGGGCAGTCAATATCATATAAATAGTTGAAGTGAACATCTCTTTATTGTAGTGAGTTCTATACCTTTTATTAGTATCTGTAGGAATGATTTTGACTTACAGAATGAGAATTTGAACAACCAAGGCACTTAGCCCTTGAAAACATCTATAAACAATACTGGAAAATTACCAGAATCGTTCTCTAATTAATATACATAAAACATACTTGGGGGAGGGATGAAAATAAATAACAAGGAGGGAAAACCAAGCAGTCAAATGTTTGTGTTATTTAAACTTATCCCATAATTGCTGCAACCTTTGACAATAAGAATTTGCACCTAAGAGTCAAACTTACTATTAAGATTCAGTTTCCAGAACTAAAATAGACCACAGTTACTATTTACATTATTTGTTTTCTATTTATCTTTTATCTGAAGCTCAGACAAACATATTTTTAAAATTTAGTTTTCTGGTCAGTTACTTGTAATTCATAGTGGAAAAAACTTTTTTTCCCCAGGCTTAGCTTATACAAGGTTCGTTATGCCTCATCTATGTATCTGCTCCTCCTTTTCCTTTTGTTTTCCCTGATATCCCTTTCCTTTTAAGGAGTTTTCTGGACTAGGAACTTCTGCTTGGAACCTCCCTGCTTATGACTGGTGAAAAGTTTAAAAACACACAGAATAAGAGTTTTGTTGTGGGCTAAGATACTGGTAGAATGGGGGAGGTATGAGTTAATTCTTCACATTTCTATAACATCACCTGGGATTGTTGGAATTAAAGAAGTTATGGTGGAAACCTGGGACAGTTAGAGTTAACTGTGCCACCAGGTATTTTGATTGGGGACTCACCTATGGGCCCTTTAGGCAAGAAGAATATAAAAGTGGCATTCAAGACTTTATCAGAAAGCTCCTGACATACCAAGTAATATCCTTGATAAGTTATCAAAGTTATTCTATATATCCTATAACTTATTTTAACTTTCTTGCTGGAGACTTTTACTTTCCTGGACAATTTTAGCTACCTTAAAGACTGTTTTTTACCTGTAGCTATTTTTTGTTAAAACTTTTTATTTTCAAAACATATGCATAGATAATTTTCAACATTCATGCTTGCAAAACCTTGTGTTCCAAAATTTTTCCCTTCCTTCCCCCACCCCTCCACTTTCTCCCCTAGAGAGCAAGTAATATAGGTTAAACATGTGCAATTCTTCTACACATATTTCCACAATTATCACGCTGCACAAGAAAAATCAGATCCAAAAGAAAAAAAATGAGAAAGAAAACAAAATGCAAGCAAACAACAATAAAAAAGTGAAAATACTATGTTGTAATCCACACTCAGTCCTCACAACTCTCTCTCTGGGTGCAGATGGTTCTTTTCATGACAAGACCATTGGGAGTGGCCTGAATTACCCCACTATTGAAAAGAGCCAGGTCCATGAAAATAGATCATTGTATAATCTTGTTGTTGCGATATATAATGATCTTTTGGTTCTACTCACTTCACTCAGCATCAGTTCATGAAAGTCTCTCTAGACCTCTCTGAAATAATCTTTCTCATTTCTTATAGAACAATAATATTTCCATAACATTCATATGCCATAACTTATTCAGTCATTCTCCAACGGATGGGCACCCACTCAGTTTCCAGTTCTTTGCCACTACAAAAAGGGCTGTTACAAAAAGTTTTGCACATGTGGGTTCTTTTCCCTTTTTATGATCTCTTTGGAATACCAGCCCTAGGGCTATTGAATATGTTTATATTAAGAGGGATATGTTTATTTTAACTCAGCCTCTGAGTGAATCACTGCACTGTACTCAGAACTACAGACGTGGAAATTGCCTAGCTTTCCTTTAAAAATGACATAGCCTTCTTCGCTACCCCTGAACTATTCAAATGAAAGAACTGAAGATGCACCTAGTAGTCCTCCTTGATAGAACTCCAGAGAACCCAGGGCAAAGCTGTTCCAAATCCTATGGGCAACTTCTCACAACACTGTTGGGTCTTCTTCATCTTGCCTTGGCCTGAAACCTTCAAATGCTTAAGGCTCTAGGAACATCTCTGTCTGTTTTTCTTCCTTCCCTACCCTGCTTTGCAGCTGTTGGCTAATGCCTAGTTCTGGAGGTACCATCTGCTTCCCCTGTTAAGGAGATTGATGATGCTCTTATATTCTTCCCTTTTTTCTCCTACCTTCCATCTGCACATTCCCTTGGGCATCACCAGTTAAACTTTTGACTTTTTCCCTTTAAAGTTTCAAAGTAAAGGGCTTTCAGCATTGACTAGTTCGAGTTCTTTTGCAAATCTCCCTTTTTAATTCACAACAACCAAGACTGTCAGTCACTATTGATAATAGTATAGTGTCATTTTTTAAAAGAAAAAAATGTAGTGAAAACAAATAACGAAGAAGAAGTAAAAGAAATTATCAGGGACTATTTCACCCATTTACATAAAACTGAAAATTTAAATGAAAAATATGAATATTTACAAAAATATAAATTGCCCAGATTAACAGGACAGGAAATGATCTCTGTGGTCTAGTCCCTGGTATACGATTAAACACCTATATGACATTGGATAAACTGCTTTCTTTCTTTGGGTATGAGGTTCCTCATCTATTAAATATGGGGAAAGTAGGGAAGATTGTGTTTTCCTAAATTGTGTCTAAAGATCTTCCAGCTCTATTATTTCAGTAGATCTATGAAAAATTCTCTGGTTTTCAATACAAATAAATAATGATAAAAAGGATGGCGGAAAACAGAATAACATCTTAATTTCAGAGGTGAGATTATTAAAGGCAGCTGAAAAAGTCAAATAAATTGTGGTACATTAATGTAATGGGATAATATAATGCATGAACATTATGAACTAATGCAAAGCAAAAAATAAACACAAGAATCAGATCTAGAAGAACAAAAAAGAAATATACAAACAACCCATGTATGAGAAAAAATGAATGAAAGAGAATGGACAAAAACCCTTGTTGGAGAGTTAAAAATCAATCATTCAACATAACAACTTCAAAAATTAGAACACACAAAAAACATTTTTAAGTGTTTACTATGTGAGGGCCTTGTACTTGGTGTGTGGCATACAAATATTAAAAGAATCAACAGAAATTGTACAATAAAAGTAGTTTATGTGTGATTAGACACTAAGCACTTAGTTGTAGTGATCGATAACATTATTTAAAAGAGACACACTCTGGTTTTAACTTTCACAGAAATTTATCCTATTTACTTCATAATTCTTTTCCCAGATGCTTGCATTCAAACATTATTATTATTAACTTAATATTATACTGCACAAGTCATGCTAGGTGTTTTGTAAAGCATTTAGAAATGTAATCTAATTTGATCCTCATAACAATCTTGGTAGGTAGATATTGCTATTATTATTATTATTATTATCTTCATTTTCATGATGAAGAAATGAGGCAAACAGATTAAGTGGCTTACTCAGTATCATATGGCTAGGAAGTTTCTGAGGCTAAATTTGATCTCAGGTTTTCCTGACTCCACAGTCAGGGCTCTCTCCAAAGTAAGAATGAGTTTTGAAGCAAGGAAAGTCTGGGTCTGACCTACCTCTCAACACCTGTTGGCTGTGGGGCCCTGAGCAAACCATTTTTTGGTAGGGGGAATTCATTAAACCAAAGAAATCCCAGAGCTGGTTTCTATCCCTAATAATGACAAATATAAATCAAATGATAATAACTAGCATTGTTACAATACTTTTAAGACTTAAAATTCTTGCTTTACAAAATAGTGTGACATTTTTTCTTTTCAACAACCCTGAGAGGTAGAGGTTGTTGCTATCCTATTTTACAGATGAGGAAGACAAAAAGAAATTAAAGAAACTGAAGCCGAGTCAGGTTGAGGAACTTGCTCATGGCCCCAGAACTAGTAAGTATCTGAGACAAGATCTGAAGTTTCATATCTTTCCTGACTCTAAGTTCAGCACTCTGTCCATTGTGCCATTTATATATGCCTGAGGAGTTGTTTATCTCTCCTAGACTAAATAAGAGAGACACACTATCTTCTGAGGATATTGTGAAGATTGACAATTACTAAACTCTTCCATTTACCAAAAACAGGGAATTGGGCTTAAAAGACTATGAAACTGACTCAGTATGATTCTTTTATTTATTTCAAAATATTGATTTAGAATATGCATGCTTGGTCTTGGGGGCTATAGAAAAATATTATTCCAAGGTCTTGCCAAACTGTGTTCATAATGATATTCTTTCAATAAATAGAAATAGAAATATTTCTGACTTTAAGGGAAAAAAACAAAAGAAAGGAAGAAATGGATTCTCATTTCAGATTTCTTTTTTAAAATCTATTTTTGTCATTTCTTAATTAGGTAAGCAGTAATTCTCAGGCCTAGGAATAAAGAATAACTGGCAGGTATGAGTATAGGGTCCAAATTTAGATCTAGGTTATAAACATAGCCAGGTCAATATTAGAGCAAGGAGCTCAAAATGACAACCAGCCTGGAGTTCTGGGAAAGACGTCCTGAAGTGAACCTGAGAGTTTAAAGTACAAAGATATGAGAAGATCATCTTGGAACAAGATTGGGAAAATCATGGAGTGAGGGAAAAAGGGGAGAGCTGATAGGGCAGGTGGAAAACATTCAATTTAGACCAACAGTTTGTCTCACAAGAGGAATTAGCTTGAGAAAACTTTTGTGACAGTTTATGATAGAACATGGCAACCATATTCCTCTACTTCCTCACTAAGTACTCACTCATCCCCATAGCTAAAGTACTTAGGAGTAGGAAGCTACATCTATTTCCATTTGTTTGAAACATCAATTGAGCTTTTCTCTCCATTTTTTTTTTAATGATGCCTTTTTAACTGAATGACCTTCATAGAAACCATATTAAATGACCAATATTTCTCTGCCTGAGGGCAGGTATTGTTTCACTATATATATATATATGTGTGTGTGTGTGTGTGTGTGTGTGTTGTGTGTATCTCCCTAGGGCAGAGTATACTGTGCCTGGACTATAATAGATGTTTAGTAAATGCTTATTGATTAACTGATATTTCCTGGCCCCAATATTCCAATCTGCATGTAAGAATTCTAAAGAAAAATCAATAGATTGATATTTCTTTCTTCAGTAATAAAAGTTCTTATGAATATCTGGTGAACAAACCCATCCAGAAAAGACCTCACAGTGTTTACTTTTTTATGGAGGATGTGTAAAAGGGGTGTAAGCTGTGCCCATTAACAACATTTTTATGGCCATCATAACAATTTTATTATCTCTGTTTAAAGTGCTTGGCTGTGAAACATAAAATTGCAGCCGCAGGCCTTTTTCATTTCATTACAGTATCGGCAAGGACATCATTCAGAGTAGATTTGGTGTCTTCCACAGTCAACAGAAAGTAGCTACACACAGTAGGCCCTTAATAAAGTTTGTTGTATCATCTGCCTTACTGTTTTGTCCAAGGCTAGCCCTAATTCATAAGGATATCCAAAACGTGAAGATAAACTGTTCAGGAAAGACAGATCATAAGTGATAGTTATGTCTTTTAGAAAAGGTAACTTAAGCTAAGCTTAAAGGCCTTAGTTTTGATGAATGGGGTTAAAATGAATTTGGATATTTCTTAAAGCTAATTGAAATCAACTAAAATTTGAAGAATTCAATTCAACTTGTCTTTTCTTGGGTCTCATAAAAAGAAATGCTTCAAAATGATAATCTTGTGGTTATCCCTCAGATGAATCATTTTGAGTTTAATAATTATATCAAAATCAATATGTACTTGAAAATTTCCTAATAAACAATTTGAAATAATTATATGTAGATAAATTTGTTTGTAAATTGTTTCTGATAGTGAAGAGGAAAAAAATACAGGATGCATTAAATTAAAATGTCCAAAATTGTTTTAAAGTCTACTATTTAGCTATCAAAGTGATCTTCCCAATAGCATGATTTTGACCATGTCACATCCCTCTAGTCCAGGGGTCCTCAAACTGGCCCGCGGGCCAGATGCAGCAGCTGAGGACGATTATCCCCCTCACCCAGGGCTATGCAGTTTCTTTATTTAAAGGCCCACAAAATAAAGTTTTTGTTTTTACTATAGTCTGGCCCTGCAACAGTCTGAGGGACAGTGAATTGGCCCCCTATTTAAAAAGTTTGAGGACCCCTGCATCTAGTCAATAAAACTCTAGTGATTTTGTGTTACTTTTGGAACCAAATATATAATCCTCTGTTTGGCTTTACCCTTCATCATTTGGCCCCTTTCTACTTTTCCAAACTGTAATGTTCTTCTCTAATATATAATGTTCTCTGGGAGCAGGTTTTTGGAGGGCTTCTGGAGGCAGCCTTCATTTTAATTCAGTGTAATAATGACCTTAAATGCAGCCAGGAGTTAAAGTCCTAATCCTTTAATGTCTCTTTCCAAGTTTAGAGGCCCGGTTAGCTTTCTTAGAGGCCTTCTGTAGTCTTGGGATCAAGAGCTCTTGCTGCTAGTCCTTTGCCTCTGCCAGCTTCAGCCTCCAGCCAGCACAATGGTGGAAGATGGAATGAATCTGTCTCCTCCTCCGAGAGCGGGCTTGTGCTTTAGTGGGCTCCTCTTTATATATGCTCTGTTAAAGGTGTGAATCTTGTGGAACTCTAATAAGTATTAAGTACATTAGTGAAGTAGAGAACTGTTAAGTACCATGCTAAATTAGATAACTGACAGCACCTTGTAAGAATCCCAACACCAAACAGTTTATACTTTACTACAATTATATAAAGATAGTTAGAGCAGTGAATATAACATTGGGCCTGGAGTCAGGAAGACCTGAGTTCAAATGTACTCTGAGATACTTAAAGCTGTGTGACTCTGGGCAAGTCATTACCCTCTGTTTCCTTAATTGTAAAATGGGAATGATAGCAGCAATCTCCCAAGGTTGTTTCAAGGATCAAATGAGATATTTATAAAGTACTTATCATAGTACCTAGCAGTTAGTAAGTGCTGCATAAATGCTAACTTCTTTCCCCCTTCCTTTCATCTCCATGTAGATGAAGGGAATGATTCTCTTCACTGAATAAGACACTCTCTTTCCAGAGTCTACCTTTTTATTGCTTTCCCTCTTTTCCACTCCCCCAATGTTCTCTCCCCTTTTGTTGTTTAATTCTTTCATTTGTCTCCAACTCCTCCTGACCTTACTTGGAGTTTTCTTGGCAAAGATACTGCCATTTCTTTCTCCATTTCATTTTACATTTGAGGAAACTGAGGTTAACAAGAATAAGCTCCCTTTCCAGAATCACACAATTCGGAAGTGTCTGAGAACAGATTTAAAGCCAGAAAGATTAATTTTCCTCACTCCAGGCTCTCTGCTCTGTCCACTGTGTCATTTAATTACCCAAACTTCTGCTAAATCTCACCAAAACTTTCAACTTCTGCAAGAAGCTGTTCCTAACTGACTGGATACCCATCAGTGAGGAATGGCTAAATAAGTTATGGGTATATGAATGTAATGGAATATTATTATTTTATAATAAAGGATCAGCAGGATGATCAAAAAAAAAAAAAAGAAGCTGTTCCTAGTTTCCCTTGATGCTAGTGCCTTCCCTGTGAGATTTCCTCCAATTTATCCTAGGTGTAGCTTGTTGGCACATAGGTGTTTATATACTGTCTCCAGGAGATTGTGAATTTCTCAAGAGCAAAGACTTTGTCTGTTAACCCAGCTCTTAGAATATGCCAGTCCCTGGCACCCAGTAAGCATTTAATAAATGTATAGCATTGTTGTTAAATTATTATCACCATTATTATTATTGCTACAAATCACTGTAACAATTTTGTGAAGAGGTGGAGGTTACAGTCTCATGTTCTGTTTGGGAGCCACATAATTCAGGAGTATCTGGTATACCTGGATTGAAAGGAGATGGGAATATTCTGAGAATGGTAACAAAGAGAAGATGTAGGGTTAAAGAATCCTGGAGCAGGTGGAGGAAGAAGGGGAAGAAATAATGGCTGGGAACCAGCCCTGGCATCCTGTTTGTCTGAAGGCTGTGCAGACAAGAAGCATTCTCAGAACAGCCTACAGTCTTAATGTCTGGCAGGTTCCTGTGCCAAGCAATCGAGGTCACTCAGTACAGCTGAAGCTGTGTATGATAATCTAGCTCTCTGAGAAGAGGGGCAGAATATTCTGCTCCTATTTAGCAGGGACAGGAAATGAAGGCTAGGTCTGCACTCCAGGAGCCAGCTGCAGAGCTGAGAGCCTTGGGAAATGGGTGCTGAGATGGCTTGATGCTTTATTTAACTCCTTATTATTGACCTTGCATTCTGTCTTAAGAAAATGTCTTTAGCTTCATTATGATGTCACATGATTTATTCTGGTTCAGGCAAGGCAGATTCATTGGGAATGAGCTATGGATCAAGACAGACAGTTGACCCTTATGTGTCACACACTGGATGGGGAGAGAGGAGAGAGGAGGATGGGGAAGGGGGGAGGAAGAAAGAAGGGAAAGGGAGGTCAACGGGAGAAGGGAGGGAGGGAGAGACAGAAAGAGACACATACATAGACACAGAAAGAGTTAGAGAGACAGACACAGAGATAGAGTTAGAGAGAGAGAGAGAGAGAGAGAGAGAGAGAGAGAAGGGGAAAGAGAGAGAGAAAGGGAGGAGAGGGAGAAGGGGAAAGGCAGACAGACAACCAGCAGACAGAGACACAGAAAGTAAGAGTCAGAGAGACAGAAACAGACAGATACAGAGAAAGTCACAGAGAAAGATAGAAACACACACAGAGAGATAGAGTGAGAGAGACAGAGGCAGACAGACACAAAGACACATGCAGAAATAGAGATGGACACAGAGATAAAAGACAGAGACACAAAGAGAAGACAGAGGCAGAGAAAGTGAGAAAGACATAAAGAGACAGGCAAAGACACAGAAAGTGAGAAAGAGACAAAGAAATACAGAGAGAGTGAGACATACAGAGAGATAGACAGATAGAGAGAGAGAGGATAGACAGAAAGAGACAAAGAGACAAGCAGAGATACAGAGAATGAGAAAAACACATAAAGACAGAGATATACAGAAAGAGGCAGAGATAGAGACAGAGAGATAGAGACAAAGTGAGAGGGGGAGGGAAGGAGAGAAAGAGACAGAGGGAGGAGGAGGAGGAGGAGGAGGGAGAGTGATATCAGAGCAAACAAAGGGAGAGAGGAAGAAAGATAGGGAGAGAGAGGCAAAAGGAGAGAGGGAGGGAGCAAACACTGAGAGACAGAAACAGAGAGACAAGCAGATACACAAAAACATAGAAACTGAAACAGAGACAGAATATGAATGTGTGTTTGGGGGGGTGATGGTGCAGGAGGAATGATAAAGGGAATCTAAGCTAGACATGAATTAAAGAGACATGGTCCATAATATTGAAGAGATTGGAAACACTGTCCTAGATAGAAACAAAAGGTATTTATATAGCAAGACAAATGCTTAGCAATACCTTCATTAATATCTTAGTGCTTGGACAAAAGATAGGTGAGAAATGTTAGAATGGGTTAAAAAAAACAAAGCAAGAGGAAAGCACACTGTGGCCCCCAGACGCCTACTGAGGGTGAGGAAAGACGGGGAGTTGGAATAGGGGGAATGATCTGGATAACATCAGTCCAATCAGTCTGAGAACATGTTTCCAAATAGTCACATCCTCTCCTCCATGTCCACCTTCCCAACAACACTCAGTCCCTTTGCAGTATAAAATCCTGCCCCCTTGGCAATGGTGACCCCCTGGGGAATCATTTACTGTAGTAGAGACTAGGGGCCATAGCAAGCCACCTGTCAAGTTTTGTTTTATCTTCTTCTTGTTCTATTTCTAATAAAGTTGCTTCTGGTAGAATGTGGACAATCAGTTGGCAAGGGCAGAGTTGGAACATCAAGCAGCAAGATTCTCCTAGGATTCCAGAGTACAGGCTTCAAGGCAGAAAACAGAAAAACATATTCTCCAAAGGATTTTTCAAGGAGAGTGAACATAAGTCAGGAAAATACACCTTTATTTGTCCTTTTTCCTTTCCACCCTAAGGGATGGGGAGAGGAAAGAGAAAATGAAAAGTCTGATTTAGTGTGAGAAGGGGGGAAGCCCCTCTTTCCCTTAAGAATTGTATATCTGAGAGCAAAAGAGTCTTTCTGGAGGACCTAAAGAGCTTGTTTATAGAAGATACAAACATTTCCTATTTTTCATAGTATTCAGAGTTCATTTTAAAGCTTTTCCAAGGAGAAAACCCTGACAGCAATAGTAGGGCTAGGACATAAGAGGCAGGAAACACTGAGAGACAGAGAGATAGACATGTAGATACATGAATACACAGAAACTGAGACAGAGATAGAATTTAAAATACATACACAGATTTTAAAATTGCAGAAAATAGGGTCTTTGAGATTTTCTTGGTAAAGCCTCTAATCAAATCATGCTTTTTGCAATAGTTATCCCTTCCACATCACAACTTTCCCCATCATGTTTTCAATATATCATATTTGGCATAAGAAACTAAATGATAATATTTTGGAAGTTTTGTGGAAGTGGTGGACAATGCATGAAGTCCAGCAGGTGATATAGAAAAAGTTTAGAAATTCAGAAATGAATAAAATATATGTAAAGTATTATATAATATCAACTCAAATTTTACAATAAGGTGCTGTAAATAACCCATAAAAGAAAAATTAAATAATATTCAGATTTTCTCTAAAGTACTTAGAGAGGGCTAAAATTTTTCATCTAAATTTTTCAGAACATGGTGCAGCCAAGCTCCTAATCCTCACGAAATGGAAGCATTTAATGTACTACTAGCAAAAAGTCATTCAGCCCTGACTTGAAGTCCTTTAGTGTGAAAGAACCCACTGCCTCTAACCCATTTAATTTTGGATTGCTCTAATGATTATGGAGTTTTCTTTACATCAAGCCTAAATCTTCCCTAGTTAAACTTCTGCCTCTTGTTTCTGATTCTACTCTCTGAATCCAAGGACAGGTCAAATATCTCTTTCACATAACAGTCTTTCAAATACTTTAAAGGAGATCATATCCTTCTTAGGTCTTCTCTAGCTAGACACTCCAATTCCTATGACCCATTTGCATATGACATGATTTCTGGACTCTTCATTGGCTTGTCAGGATCCCCATGTTAAGACCACCCCCCTTTTTACTATTCAGAGACACCCTGATTTCTCGAGCAAAGGCCAATTTAAGCAAGTTGTAGCCTGAGTTTGGTATTACAATAATCCTTTGTGCTCACCCTCTGGATGATCTCAGCCACAGAAAAATCCCAGAATTGCTCCATTCCAGCATCAGGAGGTTTCTGAGCTTGGATAAGCACCTGTTGTACCCACGTTCTGGTCATGAAGTCCTGCCATGAATCAAATTTATCTAGACACGTTTGTCTGTTTTCCCTCTGTCAATGGAATAAAAAAACCTTTTGCTTGTAATCACTGTTGGCTCATTTGTTTTGTTTTATTTTATTTTTAGAATTAACTATGGTTGTACTAACCTGTGTGAGCTCTCCGTTTATATTTTTGTTTTAAGATTAACGGAAGTTCTGTGGCTTCTGTGACTCTCTGGTGATTTATTTATGTTATTTTTCAGAGCTGGTAGTAGGAGCACTACTGTGACTTCTCTGGAGTTTTGGGGTTTGGGGGTTTAGAATTCACAGGTTGTCATATGATCTCTGTGACACTTTGATTAGGGGTGACAATCTGAAGCACTTTAATGACATCTCTGTGTCTTTGCTCTGACTATTTTTCATCCCTGTCCTTTTCCCTCAAATTAGCCTCACAGAATCCATCATTGCTTTCAAGACTTAGGTGAAGGACCATCTTCTACAGAAAGTCTTTCTTGATCCCCTTAATTGTGCTTTCCCCCTAAACACCTCATATCTGTATCATATTTGGTATAATCTATATATCTTTACATATGTACACATCACGTCTCCCAATAGGATGCAAATGCTCTGGAAGCAGGAGCTATTTCCATTCTTATTTTTGGTCTTGCTGTGCCCTATGCCTAAGACATAGAAAGCACTAAATACAGATTTATTGATTTTGTTGGCTACTCTTCTTTGGGCATTATCCAGCATGTGATTGCCCTCTCTGGACTGTGTGGCATTCATTTCAAATGAACATAATGCACCCTGTGTGGCCTGGCCAGAGCAGAGGAGAGGGATACAAGCACTTTCCTCGTGGGGGCCACTACCTTTTTTAATGCAGCCCAATATTTCATTAGTTATACTGGCTACTTTAGCACATTGCTGTCTCATATTGAATTATTAGCTCACTAGAACTGCTATATATTTTTTCAAATAAACTGCCATCTAGAAACATCTTTCTGTTAACTTGTGAATTTGATTTAAAAAAAAAATCCCACAAGTTTAAGATTTATATATTTTTTGGTCCAGACCTACAGTTTCCTTAATTAATGCTGATTAGCGTATGATCTCTAAGAGGTGAAGTGATTCTTGCCATAGTTACAAGCTAGTAAATGTCAGGGGTAAGACTTGAATTTAGGTCTTCTTGAATCTGTGGACAATCCTTCATTTACTACTCCATGTTGCCTCTCAAGACTGCCTATTAACTTTCATTTTAGATTTGTTGCCTATTAAATTAGATTTTTTTCCCAATTAAAGTTAGATTTGATACAGTACCCTAGATGAATAACATCTTTTCAGGGTCTGACTGTCATGCACTGGGTTAGCTATTTGAAAACCTGATAATTGTGCTATTTATGGCTTTATTCAAGCCATTGGTAAAGATGTAAAACAGCAGATATTCTGGACACATTCCACTCAAATCCTCCTTCATGGATGTATCCTGAGCCATTAACCACTTTTTCAGAATTCTTTGGGGGTAATTTGCATCAGAGATTGCTTCTCCAAGGAAGCAAGTCTGAAAATAGGTCTAGAGGGAAGAATAGAATTTGGATAGGCTTGGATAAAAGAATCAAAATACCTTCTTGAAAAATGCAATTCTTGCATTAATGGAAGAAGAAGGTATCAAAATACCAGGGAATGAGAAGGATTCATAGAGGAAGAAATGAGATCTTTCCACAATTATCTATTACTTTCATTCTCATTCATTCAACTAATATGTTCAACACTGGGACTTGGGAGTGATAACAGATCTATGACAAATAAGCAGCTGTTCCTGCCATTACCAATCAATAAAGAATTTTCTTTTGTCTATCATGTATTAGGTGTTGGGAATGAAAATGTATAAGTTAGGCACTCTTTGCCCTCAAGGAGAATAGGTTTGTTGTTATTACTAAAAGGAATGAAGGATCATGTACACAGTGTAAAACTGAGCCTCGTTGGGAGATTAAGTGATTTCTTATAGTCCCACGAGGGACATACAAATGATCACACAATGACTTTTCCCGCAGAACTGTCTATTAATTTTAATTAGTTCATTTGTTTGCTATAAAATATACATAAAGTACGATCTCACTAGTATTAAGTTGTTTTGTCATTTCTTGGAACTCCAAGATCTAACAAAGGTTTTTACAAATGTGGTGGGAAGAAAAGGCAAATGGAAGAAATGATCTGCTCAGCCAGTTATATGAACAGTCAGAAATTACCTCTAGCTTTTTCAACAGTTATTCTACAATCTCTTTCCCCCACTAACACATTCTTCATATTCTTGCCAGTTATCTTCTACCTGCATAAATATGATCATTTTACTTATCTACTCAAAATCCTTCCAGGTTTCTTATTGCCTCCTGAGTAAACTGCTTTCTTTTGTAAATATGAACTATTTCTAAGACTTCAGTTATCACCACTATACAGACAGCTACTAGGACTATGTATGTCCAGTTCTGAATTCTAATCATGAGTTCTAGTTTCACATTTCCAACTGTGCTTATTGGACATCTTTACCTGAAGGTCCCAGAGATACATCAAAGTAAAAATTGAACTCATGATTTCCTTTCCAAAGTCCAGCCCTGTAAATAAGGACATTTGGGCAAAAAGGTAACAGAGTAGAAATCTACTACACTGTCAGTTCCCCTCTCCCCCACCCTGCCCTGCCCCACAAACCAATAATGGTGTATGCTTCCAGAATAAAGGTCTTTAATTGCATAGAAATGTCAGAAGCAAATTCATTCCCCTCAAAAGGAAAAGGTGATGTGAATTAAGGGTAAATTATTACTTGAAGCACATTATAATAAATTCAATTTCTTCAATAGAAGAAAATAGGCTACATTTTTCATCCACCCTAAAATTTGGGTAGAAGGCAGAAACAGCAGATGGAGTGGGAGAAAGAAGACAGGGTTTGCTAGTGGCGATGGTGGCAAAGAATTTTTGTCTCTTCTACTTCCACTCCTACCTCATTCATTGAACTATACATTATATGCATCATTATAATTCCATTCTGATAGAGGTCAAGTGGAGAACAATGTCATCTAGAAAGAGATCCCCTCTCTTACATTTGCTAGTGGGAATTTGCATAACTGGAGGAAAAAATCCTTCTGTGTAGGTTCATCAGGGGCAAACAAGCTAAAACATAATGGCATCTGAAACAAATACTGATTAGCTTTACAAATTGGCAGCAAATTATATGTTAAATGATTTAGGGAATAGCAAGAAGTTCAAGACTCTCTCCAATCTTGCTCATTGTGTTAGATTTATCCATCTATCCATCCAGCATTAATTAAGCACCTACTGTATCGGGCAAGGGACACAGTTTAGATAAGGCATGATGTCGACCTTATGAAGCTCATGGTTTAGTAAAGGGATAATCCAAACACGGGAAACTAGAATTAAAAGTACAACAGAGAATTTAAAAAAACCTTGAGAAGGAAATCATTGCTTACTGATAGAATCGGGAAGACTTTAGAGAGATGGTGGCACCAAAGCTTTAAAGGATAGAACTATTTAATTAATAAAGAAGGAAAACTAGGAGGAACAAAAATTCTTTGCTTATAGTTTTTTTTTTTTTTTTTTTTTTGGCAAGGCAATTGGGATTAATTGACTTGCCCAGAATCACACAGCTAGTAAGTGTTAAGTGCCTGAGGTTGAATTTGAACTCGGGTCCTCTGAACCCAGAGCCAGGGCTGTTGCACCATCTAGCTGCCCTTTTTGCTTATAGTTTATAGTAATAAACTATTTCCATAGTTTATTACAGTGCATGTACATAGAAAGTGCTTAATTAATGTCTTAATTAATTAGTAATTTAATTAATGCTTAATTAAATGCTTAATAGATGTCTTCTACTTGTCTAATTGTCTGTCTCTTTATCTGCAAAGGAAAAGATGTTGAAAGAGCACAGGATATGTTTAGAAGAACAGTGAATGATCTAATCTGACTGGGACACAAATTTACTGGAAGGGAATAAGAGTAAATCTGGAAAATGATGGTGATGCCAGATTATAAAGGTCTTTGAAAACCAAGCGAAAACTTGTAAGTTTCTATCACACTTTGGGGGTAGTTAGTGACCTATGTATGAAAAGGCCTCCTTTAAAAGGAAATCGTTTTTGGAATACATCTGGACCATGCTTGATAAAATCATCAAGCAAGTTTAGACAGTGATCCTTTAATCCTATAGAAATTAAAAGCCATCAAGTTGATCTATATTTTTAGGAAAATCTAAGTGCAGTAAGGAGGTACCTAACCCATGACCCAAATCAGAAGTACTCATGCATTTTAGTTCTGATCCTGAGAGTATGTCACAGTTGTTTTAAGTTGTGTCTGACTATTCATGACTCTTTGGGGATTTTTTGACAAAGATATTGGAGTGTTTTGCCATTTCTTTCTCCAACTCATTTTTACAGATGAGGAAACTGAGGTAAATAAAGCTAACTAACTTGATCAGGCTCACATAGCTAGTAGTATCCCAGGACAAGTTTAAACTCAAGATTTTAAGACATGAAGTTTCTGTCTATCGTACCACCTTCCTGCTCAATATGGCAGTACAGGATGTTACATTGCTTTTTTTTTTTTAATTATTAGTGTTTAATAAGGAGCATTGTTTATATTTCAGATTTCTCATCTTCTTCAGCTATAGCTCTAGTTGAGCTCTGTGATAATCAAAACAATAAAAACTGGATAAAAATATGATTTACAACAATGATTTTGACCCTCAGCTCTATCCTCAGCTTGTCACATACATATCTCATTAACATTTTAGCAGTTCAAAAAATAGCTAAAATGATTTTCATTTCTTCTTAGCCTCTTTTAGCTCATAGTTAAATGGTCAGGTTAGAGGCCGGTATAAATGGGAAAAAACCTGCAAAGAATTGGATAACAGGCTGTAAAAGTAGAAATATTTACTCTGGCTATCATCAGTAAATCAAACAATATATATTCACTAAACACATAAAATGTCTTTAGAATTTATTGCATGAGGAATCATTGAATACGACTTTGAAAGGAATGTTGGGATGTAAAACTTTGCATATATTATATTTTTTCAATGTTTTGCTTGACTTTGCTCTTTTTAAACCCCTTTTCTTCTTCTTCTTCTTTTTTTTTTTTAAAGAAATCATTATTTTATAGGATAAATTTCTGGGAGGATGAAGGATGTTAAAACAAAAAAGATATCAATAAAATTTATTTTTAAAAATCAGTGGAAGGCCTGCTTCTTATCTTTAAGGAATCCATGTAGATTTGTAGATTCAAGTCTAATAAGCATGAATGTATATGAGAACAATGAAAGATATATCCAATTTGGTAGTTTACTGTATTGTGCAAAAAATAAATACTATAGAAATTACATTTTAAGGAGGGTTGAAGAAGTAAGGGAGACTGAGTGAGAATCATAATCTATGTATAATCTTTTTGATGTGTTGCTGTTTCTTTTTACTAATATCTTATGTTTTAGATAGTTTATGTTGCTGTTTATTAGGGATATTGTCTATAGTTTTCTTTCTCTGTTTTAATGCTGCTTGGTTTAGGTATCAAGATCATATTTATATGATATCAGGAACTTATTTATATCACAGAAGGTAGAATTTCTTTTCCTATTCTTGCAAACAGTTTATATAATATGGAAATTAATTATATGTCAACAAAGCCAAAAATCTAAATGATATGGACGAATATTTATAAAAATACAAACTTCCCAGATTAACAAAACAGAATGGGGAATTTATATAACCCAGTCTCAGAAAAGGAAATGGAACAAACCCCAGATAAACTCCTCTCCCCACAAACCAGCACCAGATGTGATTTATAAGTGAATTTAAATATATACTGAGCTAAAATATGAAGGATGGATAGGATTTCCAGAGGTTGAGAGGGGAAGGGAATTTTTGTTGGGTAAAAAAACATAAGTAAAGATAATAAGTACTGTGAATCTGCAGGACACTATATCCAGTCTGACTACTGACATGCTGGAGAGTAGGAATTCTATCTTAAAGAGCAAGCTCTAGGCAACCAAATTTTCTCCTTCTTTGAATCCCTAGTATTTAGCACAAGAGTTTTGCACATAATAGATTCTTTATCAATGGTGATGATAATAATGATTAGTGAGATAATTAAATTTGGTGAATCTTGAAGTTTGTTCAGAGGAATTTAAATTTGCTTCAATAGGAAAGAAAACATGGTATATGCAATAGAGAAGTCAGTTCTAGTCTTGCCTTTGTCATTGGCTATTTGACTCTGGGCAAAGCACTTTATATCTTGAAGTTCTGGTTTCTCTCTATATAAAATTAAGGTGCTGGACAACACCACTAGTGTCAAACTCAAATAGATACATGGGTCTTGAAATAAAACATAAGGATCTCTGAAGACTGCACGTTGACTTAAAAAACCACATGCCACCAATATACATGTCGTACTGTAATTTTTTTTTACTTATTTTGTTATATATCCCAATTAAATTTAAACATGTTTTAGGCAGCATTTGGAAATGTTATGGGTTGTAGATCATGGAAGCATGCCTGATACCTCCAATTAATGAAAATTCCTTTCAGTTCAAAATTTCTCTTAATCTAAGAATCAGGGAACTATTGAAAGTCATTGAACCCAGGAAGGTCATGTTTCTGAGCCAGCATATGTCACAGTCTTAGAATTATAAACTTGGAAGAAACTTTTAAGATCTAGTCTAATTTTTTTTTGATAATGGATTCTTTTCTATAACATCTCTTCCAGGGTAGCCATGCAAACTCTACTTCATACTCAGAAATGCAAAACTCACTTCCTAAAAAAGGAGTTCACTTATCAGTCCATTTCCCTTGGGCTTCAATAAATGCTCAAATGGTTTGTAAATGTTTGCTACATTAATATTTCTTTTTCCAAAACCAAGATTCTCTCCCCCCTTGTAATTTACACAATCTCTCCTATAAAGATGCTGGTGCATAACTTAGTCTTCCTAGCTATGGCGGAGGGAAAAATGGGACTGATCACTAATTGTGTTGCTTTAATTTTTCATCCTCTGAGTCATTCTGTCTTGCACCATGTGCAGTTTCTTGAAAGGTTGGCCCTGTTCTGCAACATTTAGTGTTTGTATTCCCAGCTGACAGTGATGCTTTGCTGGCTGAAAGAGATTGCTGTGTATAATCCAGGAAGAGACAGAAACAGAGTTGGAGGCAGGCAGAATTGCATTTTAACTCCCTGATGCTTCCGGCTCTTGAAGAGCTAGCTAATCAACTAATTTCTTACATTTTACCCTCAAAGCTCCCCAAACATAATACAGCTACTTTTCCCAGTTCTTGACCACTGCAGTCCAGCATACACCTCATTAACTAGCATGTTTCATTTTCTAACTACTGGATTACTTAAAAATGGGGATCTGAAGATAAATAATTTATATTTGTTTTCTAAATTTGCCTTTTAGAACCACATCTGTGCTGGGGTGACTGAATTTTGCCCATAAGCACTAGGATTTGCAAAAATTCAGAATAATGATTTTAAAAGACTATACAATTTAAAATTGTGTTAATTAATACAATGGCAATACTTTTATTTCTTCAGCACTACAGAAACTAAATTTCATTTTCTTCTTTTGATTCTTGTTCCCACTGTTGCAATTAAGTAAGGTCCTCTCCAGACTAATTTTTCTCCTGATGAAGGCTCCTTATAGGGGATGGTATCCCATGGGATCATTGTCAAGGACTCTTCTTTTCCATGGTTGATTGGAGGGCATCTAGCACTGCTTATTTCAGGGCTGCTTCCAAATGTTTGGCTCAGGTACCCAAACTAAGAATTATAGCTCTGTCCCTTTTCTTGTTGAGCTGCCCACTAGAAAACTCCAGCTCCTGTTACACTATATATTTCAGGACAGAATCATAACCTTCAGACTGTGGAAATATATGAAGTGGTCAAAGTGGACTGCTTAATGTCACTTTAAATCTGGGGACACAGCTCTACACTCACAACCCTAGTTGGAAACATATGGCACTAAAGTAATGGTTTAAAGACTGGAAGGATAACTTTCACTTCTTTGGGAGGCAAATGTATTCTGTTTCCCCTAAAAATTATTTTGGCTCAAAATAAATTGGCTCAACATAATCTGTACCACATACACATATACATACATGCATATATACACATACACATTTCTATACATACACATAATACATATACACACATACAGTGTGCTACACTTGGAGTTAGAAAGCCCTGGGTTCAAGTACCACTCTCAATGATTATGAAATAATTACTGTCTATGTTGATACAGGTAAGTCATTTAACCTCTGGGAGCCTTAGAGTCCCCATTTTTAAAATAAATTAAAGCACACAGCCTGCTGCACATCATCTTCACTTACTTCATCAACTCAAGAGAGATACAAGATAATTTTCTTTAAGCAGTAACTGTTTTCAGATCAAGAAGGCACAATGCCTTCTGCGGTGCCTCTGCACAATACTTCTGAAAGGTGGCAGGGATTGTTTGGATTTTGGGATTTTTATCTTCTGTATATTGACCCCTTAATGTTGCCTAATAGATGAGTCCTCAGTGCAAATCACACATAATAGCTACAAGACAACTGCAAATAGACAGAGCAGCTAGGTGGTATAGTGGGGAGAATGCCCAGCCTGTATTCAGGAAGATGAATCTTCCTGAGTTAAAATCTGGCCTCAGGCACTTATCATTTGGGTGACTCTGGGCAAGACATTTCAATTCTGTTTGCCTGTTTCCTCATTGGTAAAATGAGTTGGAGAAGGAAATGGTAAACTACTTCAGTATCTTTGCCAAGAAAATCACACATAGGTCATGAAGAATCAGACAACTGAAAAATGACTCCACACATGTGCACACACACACACACACACACACACAACCACAAATAATGACTTTGTTTCCCTCATTCCAGGATTTCTGGCTTAGCTTCTATTACTGGTATTGATCTGCCTTTATAAGTCCCAAGTCTTTATCTATAGCAATAGGGATAATAATAGCACTTATCATCAGGGTTGCTGTGAGAACCAAATGAGATAAAATGTGTTTTGTAAGCTTTAAAAGCATTATCTGAATGTTAGATTGTTTATCATCATCATCAATATTATTATTATAGAATGAAATAATTCTAGTCCACAGAATAAGTTTGAGTCATTATCCAGCCAGGATTTTCCTTTACAATGGTACTGAGAGGAGAAAATAACTGAGATAAACTAAAGAAAGAATAGAGAAAAGTGTTTAAACATTATAAGTCAGGGTTTTTCCACTATGATTCAGTCCACAGAAAGTAAGATAGGGAAATAAGTATGTAGAGCTAAGAAGTTTAGACCATGGGTATTATGGACAATATAACAGAATGAGGAGGAGAATCTGAATATTGGCATAAGGGAAGAAAAATGCTTGTTTGCTTATCAAGTTTGGGGAATCATACCTTTTAAGAATGTTATGAACACATGGAATAGATTGGCTTCTAATCTACTTGATAACTCCTTGCTGCTCAAAGACAGACTGAGGGAATTTGGGGAGTTTTAATTGCCTGGCACTTTTCAAAAGTATTTAGGTATTCCTGTGGATATTTTTTGCATCTTGACTCTGAAAGTGGTCTGTAGAAGGACAACATTCCCAGAATTCCCTATTTAGGGATAGTAGAGTGATCTTCTCCACTCATATTGACCTCTGACTAGCAACTGATAGGATCACAGATGGTAAATATAGTTGCATAAAATATTGAAATTAAAAATTTTTGAATTCACTATTAGCTGACTGAAGTTATATGAGTTCAAAATTGTTATAGGTGTTAGTAGCAATACAGTTCCCAACTTTGAAAAACTGATAGTTACAGTGAAGAGAAATGACAGATAGACTTTGATTATATATCATGCACTAAATTGTGCAGTACCAACAGAAAACAAAGAAGGGAGAAAACAGTGGGTTGGAGAAGTCTGAAAAGACTTTATGAATGTGGTAAGATATCAGTTAAACCTTTAAGGATTGATATAATTTAGAAATAACAAATCAAATATCTGGTTTATAATATTTTGACTATCAAGATGATTAGCTGGCACCATCAAGGACTAAATCTCTCTGGAATTAAAAAAGATAAAGCTGAATTGATCTCAATATAAGCAAATCTAAGTTAGTGCTCAATTAGATTATTTTCTAATCCTTTGACAACCCCTTGGTGAAAAGACAAAACGTTCAAAAATCTTTGTGGGATATTTTTGGGGTGTTGTTTCCAAAGCCTGATTGTTTTAAAATATATTTTGTTATTCCTATTTTTGTTCAGTCCTTTAAGTTGGATCCAGATCCTTGTGACCCCATTTGGGTTTTTACTGGCAAAAATACTGGAGTGGTTTTCCAATTCTGTCTCCAGCACATTTTATAAAGGAAGAAACTGAGGCAAACAAGGTTAAAAAACCTGTCCAGGACCACACAGCTAGCTATTGTCTGAAACCAGAATTTAATTCAGTCCTTCTAACTCCAGATTCCAGCACCCCCTCTACTAATGGTGCAGCATCACCATTAGGCTGCACTAGTTATTCCTATAGATGTCCTTAAATCTGATGTCAGAAAGTAGTTTGTAAGACCACAGATTACTATAAAAGATTATGGTCTTACTATCTTAGCCTCTGACTTTATTATTGAGCTATAATCTATTTACAAGATAAGAACTTGAAAGTTTGTAAAACACTTTTCTCAAAACAACCCAATGATGTTGATAGTAAAAATATTAGGATCATAGATCATAGATTTAGAGCAAGAAAGAATCTGAGAAGTCACATTTTGAAAATGAGAAAACTGAGGCTCAGAAAGAAAGTGAGCTAAAGTCCCATTACTAACAAATATTTGAAGTGGGGATCAAGACTATCTTCCTCCATGACTTGACTCCAAGACCATCTTCCTTTCTGTAAAATAGCTAACTAGCACCATGGATAAAATCTGAGAAATTGGTCAAAATGTTTTCTGAGCAGCCACTGAATGTCAGATGTCGGCTATCATATAGAGGACAGGCACTGGAACTGTAACTTCACCAGTACTATGACAAAACTCCCTTCCAATGAAGACTGATACCTTTCTTGCAAGGATTCTTGTGCAGAGTCTCATAGCTAAAATGAGAGGTGATAAGAGGGAATCTTAGCTTGGCTTTGAGTTGAACTCTCCATCTACTATGTCACACTGTCCCTCATTTCTATATAACCATGTTAAATGTCAAGGACACTTATCAAAATACAAGTTTGTTTGAGAAATTAGAGCTATCATAATGAACTAAAATCTAGTGCCTAAGCCTGCAATCTTGAGGATAACCTTTCATTGTCTTTGAAGGTAATCAGGCTTGAGAAATTGCTAAATGAGATTTTTCATTTTAACTGAAACAGACAGCTTAGATTTTCTAGATGAACTTCCACACTGATGCAACAAATCTGCTAGACTAGGACACCAGGAGCTTGAGGGAATTCAAAGGCTAACTATGAAACCCTAAGATCTCAGCTGAAGGGTAGGGAAGGGAAAGAGATCAAAGTAAATAACCATGTAATTGTCTCACAATTCAGTGAAAATGAACATCCATAGGATCAATTTACCTTTGCTGGTGGAACAGTCTTTCCAATCCTTGATTAGAGAAGAAGAAATATGACCAGACCCCATTCTGGTTCTTTAATGCTTCATGTATTTATGTTAATGCAGTCAGTCCACAAACATTTAAGTCCTTACTATGTACTAGGCACTATGCTAAGTGCCAAAGATACAAGGAAGGCAAAAACATAGTCTTTGCTCTTAAGGAGTTTACATTCAAATTGTGGAGACAACATGTACTCAACTAAGTATACACAAAATATATACTGAGAGTAAATGGCAATAATCTAAAGGGAGAAGACATTAGCAGCTGGAGCTAAGCCTTGGAGGAAGCTCCTTGGAGGGAAACAAAGTAGTGTTAGTGAGGGAACTAACATAGAATTCCACTATTTTCCATTATGCTGGTGTTACGGAAGACATCTCCAGGATGTCTTGAACAAGCAACTTAACCTTTTCAGGCCTCTATTTTATAAGATGAGGTATTGCACTAGAGAATCTCAAATGTTCCTTTTAACTCTCAATCTATGATCCTTGGAAGTAATGAACAATGGACATGGGAATGGACACAGGTCTAAGTTAAATCATGTCTAAGTTAAGGAAGCAGTGGTGTGTAATGGGCTAAACAAGTCTCTGGAGTCTGAGGACCTGAATTCAAACCCACTTCTGACATTACCTATGTGACCTTGGACAAGTCATCTAATTTATATGGGCTGCATTTTTTCAATCATAAAATTTGGGAGTTGGTAGTGATAGTCTTTGAAATTTAGGAGAGAGTAAGTAGCAAAGGGAATAAAAAAATGCCGGACCTGGAGTCAGGAAAAGCAAATTATTGAGTAACTACTAAATGTCCAACTCTTGATGAGTTTTTATCATAGTTTTTTATTATGTTTTTATTATAGTTACTAAAAACTACAGTTTGATAGTTGAATTTTATGTTGCAGGCTAGAGTTATAAAACTCAAACAATACAGGATCTCAGTGTTCATTTTGACATAAACCAATTCAATTTGTGATGTATGAATTATCAAGCTATGGCATCATTGTGCTTCCTTATCTGACCTACTCCCTTTCTAGAGTCTTAGGCGTAGAACTTTAACTAGGACAATGCCACCAGAACTTTGCTTTAAGGAAGGATATTGTGAGGGGTCAGCAGCATTTTTTGGCAGCTTACTTCCTATCCTGCTTTGTTCTGCCCCCATCCTCTTTGGAGGAATGTTTGCTACCTCCCTTGGATCTTAGAAACTTCATGCTATATACCAAGTGTGCTTTTTCCTTTGATGGCCACATTACAGATGATCACTAAACCTCAGCAGCTGTCTCCCACCCCCCTCTCCTGGATCAACTGAGAAAAAATGGCTGTCTCCAGTTCTGCATATATGGGTACATGTAGTTGGAACAAGGTATAGAAAAAAATCTCACTTTGAGTGAGGATGGGGGAAAATCTTCTTGAAAATACTTATAAATGAGCCTTAGAAACAAATCCATTTTCTACATTTGAGATGTTAGCTCAAATCTAACCTTTTAATACAATCCAATCTTTTAATATTAGAAATGACTCCCAATCAGGATATCTTTCAGGAAAATACTAACTTCTAATAAATATAATTGTCATTATTTTAATAAAAATTGTCATCATTTTAACAAAATTCGGGTATTACCCAAAATACCACTGTTTTGGCCAGGAAAGGAAGAACAGGGGACACAAAAGAGAGAACATAAGTGGGTGGCTCAGAGGTTGAGCTCACCAACCTACTGGCAGTATAAAGTTTCAGTGATATGTAAAAAGCATATTTCTGATTCCTAAGACTGGTGGTTGAATTCAGTAAAGAAATGTCAAATATATTTTTCAATAGGTTGAGAATTCTTATTTTAACAAAAGAGATTTATCTGTTGTAGGTATGTTCTGCTTTAAAGAAATACTGAGTTCAAAAAATCCTAATCTTCTCAAAAAGATCAAATATAGAATTGGGTCACACAATAGTGGAGAAACCCAGAATGTCTGTTCCTGAGAAGCTCATACTGAGAAATATGAGACAGAATGATTAAAATATTGGATTGAAAACATATTATTAACATGTGCTATGGTGAAAACATAAAGAAGCAAACCTCATTCTTGGATCATCTGGTGGTGTCATTTCCAAATCATGAGTAGGCCCATTTAAACCGATGACATGTAAGGAAATGCTTGGATTTTCACACCCAGCCTAGGATACAAAAGAGAACATGGATAGTATTAGTAATAATTGACACTATACTTTTTTTTGCCTTGTAAAATATTTTCATGTTTATTTCATGGGTTATACAAACTCAAGACATACTCAAGGGAATTTAATTCTCATAGAGAATGGCTAAAAATGCTCTATGTTGGGATATTTAACACTCTCGCTTGGGAAATACATGAGGATTGGACTGATTTTCTTCCTTCTCAATTTCCTATCTTTTTCTCTTCCTCTCTACAGCATTTTCCCCCTATTATCCACACCCTTATCATCTCCCAGAGAAAGAAGAGGGAGAAACCAGAAGTAAGAAAAGAGTTCTGGAGTAGCAAGATGACAGAACAAATAGGAAATTATTCAAGAGGAGTTTTTACAGCTCTCAAGAGGGATGAAATTAAAGCCTTCTGAACAAGATTGAGTACAGTGTTCTGCTTTGAACTCTTATATTCTTGCCATTGCCAGTTTGGCTATGGTGTGTACCCACCAAACATATTACATACCCAAAATACCACTGTTTTGGCCAGGAAAGGAAGAATAGGGGACACAAAAGAGAGAACATAAGTGGGTGGCTCAGAGGTTGAACTCACCAACCTACTGGCAGTATAAAGTTTCAGTGATATGTAAAAAGCATATTTCCAGTTCCTAAGACCGGTGCTTGAGTTTAGTAAAGAAATGTCAAATATATTTTTCAGTAGGATGAGAAGCCTTATTTTGAGGACTGCTTCTACAAGGAGGAACTGCAAAATACTTTTGGCTGGAATATGAAGGAGACCTATTTAACTCACAACTCTCCTGTTCCTAATAATGCTAGGGATTAACATCTTTCATGCTTAAAGGAACTTGTCCCTGGATTTACCAGAAACTGAATGGGCAAAATGAGGGATCCTTTCTCTCTGTTTTTTTTTTTTTTCACTGTGAGGAACGATTTTGTCATTCATTCAAAGAGATACTAAATAGGGAGACATTCATATTGTATTTCTCACACTACAGAGCTCAAGGATTGGGTGAAAGAATTGGGAAAAGAGAAGGACATCAAAGACATGAAAATACTTTTTTCAAATATCTGAAGGGCCTTCAAGTAGAAGAAAGATTATATTTTTCCTGCTTAGTTCCAGAGGGCTATACAAGAAGGAATCATTTGAAAAGGCAGAGAGAGATATAAATTTGATTTAGTTTAGACCTTCCTAACAGAACTCTCCAGAAGTGACATGGACTGTCCCTAGGAGATATTGAGATCCCACTCTAGAGATCTGTAAGCAAAACCTAGATGCCTCCCTTGGTGGAATGTTGTAAAAGGTATTTCTACTCAAGTAAGAATTGGGGTCAGATGATTTCTGAGCTTCTCTATGAAATGATGACATTCCCACATATTTCTCTCTTTACTTCCCACCATGCTCTGCTACTGGCTGTAGAATCAAGTGTATCTACCTCTGGATGGTGGCTATCATAGTCATCAGTTGGTACACTTGTATCCTCTCTTTAGTTTCATGCAAGTGAACTGCCAGTGTACATTAAAAATGGAAAAAACACTGAGCTAAGAGTTGGGAATCCTGAGTTCTGGTTTAAACTCTGCTATTGCTTTGTGGTATCACTTGGATTGTTATTTAAATTCTCTGTGCCTCAGTTTTCTCATATGTAAAATAAGGAGACTGGGCTAGATGATCTCCAAGTCCCTTTCAGCTTCAAATCCTATAAATATTCTATGATTCATGAGTGAAGGAGGGAAAAAGAATAAGGGTGGGAGGCAGATATAGTCACCAACTGAGGGAAAACAAGATTTTTTTTTATTCTGTTCTAAAGTTTAGTTAAATGACTAACCCCAGCTTAGGCAAACACAAAAGGTAAATTTACCAACCATCAAATTTAACTAAACAAAGATGGCAATTTAATGAGAAATAATTAATCTTTTCTCTGTTTACTGTAACGCTCATAAGCATCTCTGATTAGTACATCTCCACATCGGAGTCAGCTGAAAGCGGAAAGACCTATGAATAATGCAAGCAATCAGTTCAGCAAAAGGAAAAGTCGAGTGCCATTTCTCTTACCTTGGGATAATGATAAGGTTTAACAGTGGGGTAGATAGCGCCAGTGTAGGTGGGCAGTTCCATGATGGGCACTCGGGAATCATTGATTGTGGCATAGGCTAACCTAGTCCCGTCTGGAGACCACCAGTGAGCAATGTGAGTCTTTAAAATCTCCTCTGGGAAAAGAAAAGAAAGTGGAGGAAACAGATAGAATAGAAATCAGTTAAATGCCATTACAAATGGTATGATGTCCAAGAAAATGCACTATCCACTTCTAGGTGGCACAGAGGGCAGAGTGCTGGACCTGGAGTGAATAAGTTCACTTTTTTTCAGTCAGGTTCTACTCTTTGTGACCCCATTTGGGGCTCTTTTGGAAAATGTACTGGAGAGGCTTGCCATTTCTTTCTCCAGCTCATTTGACAGATGAGGAAACTGAGGCAAACAGAGGTTAAGTGACATGCTCAAAGTTACATAGCCAGTAAGTGTCTGAGGCTGATCTGCATTCAGAAAGATGAGTCTTTCTGACTCCAGACCCAGCAGTCTCTATCCATGGTATAATGTAGGTGCTCCTGGAATTAGGAAGACCCAAGTTCAAATCCAGCTTCAGATACTTGCTCCACTGTGAAATGCTGAGTAAGTTGTTTAACTCCTGTTTGCCTCAGTTTCTTCATGTGTAAAAAAGGATTAAAAATACTATCTCCTATAGTTGTGAGATAATAATTGTAAGGTACTTACTTAGTACAGTGTTTTGTAATATTAACTCAGTATGTCTTCACAATGTCTTGTATGTTTTCATCCATTTCATGGGTATTCAATAAGTATGTGATGATAATCACAGCTTAGAAAAACTTTGTTCAATTCAAACTTTTATTAAATATCTACTACACAGTAGGCATCATATTAAATGTGGAGGAGACAAAGATAAACTGATACAATTGCCTCTCAAGAGGCTTCCATTCTTTCAGAAGATATCAAACCCCTAATCTTTAACTGATCATTAAAAAAATCACTATCAGGAATGATTTGAAAAGTTGATTTTTGGATGGTGACAGGTCTTAGATCATGTAATATGCAGCTGTATCTGGATGTGAAGTCAGGATCTCTGACACCAAATTATAGGTTCTTTTTATCATACCACATTCAATCTCATGTTCCACACAGTTTGTAGTTCCCTTCAGATACAGGCAGAATGTGAAGTTCTGGGCTCAGTGGGAGTCTCAAAGGTCAATTTCATTCTGATCACTATAGTAAGGTAGGAAAAAAAAATCTTAGAAAAATTCACAAAAGTTGAAACAAAAAAAATCTGTGGAATCCTTCTCAGTTATCTGATTGTGGAATGGAACTATTATCAGCAGAAACCAAGAGTAGCCAATCAATTAGTAAATAAACAACATTTATTGAGTTACTGCAGAAGCATTATTGGAGGGACACCTGCAGGGGTTATATTCTACAATGCTCTTATGAAGCTAATAAACTAGTTGGGGAAACTGGATCTCTGGGTCTCCTTGAAGAGAAAATATGGATGTATGTACGCCTTAAAGTAAAGGGCATATAATCTGTAGCACCATATTGCATGAATGCATGTGGACAGAGAGTTACATTTGGTGTCAGCAAATCCTGAGTCCAAATCCTGCCTGTGTGACCCTGTGTGTCGAGAAGACCTGGTCCAAAACCTGTCTCAAACACTTAATAGCTATATGATGTTTTCAAACTCAGCATCAAATGAGATAAAAGATACAAAGTACTTTGCAAACATTAGAAGTATAAAAATGCTAGATATTATTATTGTTAATGATAAGAAAGAACAGTAATCTAATAAAGCTTTTGGAATACAGAATGAATGAGCATCCACTATATATGTCTGATCATTGCAAAATTAAAATCATTTACAGTGACTAATTTGCTTTCCAAATAGATTTTCGATAGTGATGATCAAAGGAAAAGGTATATAGATTATAGGAGGAAGAAGGGGAAATGGAGAAAAAAATATAATAAGGAAAAAAAAGGATCTGCAATTTCTTTATGTCTATAGATGGCTGGGAAAGTGACTTTACATTCAAGTTTGGAAATGAGGTGCACTGAAAATGAAAATGAAAGGAGTTAATTCTAACCCATTCTCTTACTACAGTGAATAATAGAGATTCCAGTAGATGGTAACCTGGAAAAAATAGTCACCATTTGCAATGCAATGAAATTTGCTGATGATTCTGCTCCATCCTGATGGCACTTCAGGGCTAAAATGAAATGTTAACTGAAAGTTTGCTCGAATGATAGCTAGAAGTGAACAGCATTCAAGGAAAGGAAGTGAAGGGGAAAAATGGAATGAATAGAGAAGCATGCTAAAAAAAATTACATTCCAATATCTGACAAAAATGTGTCAGAGTAGTTTTTAAAGGACATTAAGTCATATCCAACACATGAAAATCCAGAATAGGAATTTGAAATGATGGACTGCCACAAAGAAGTTAATGAAAAAACTTGATTCTTAACTAATCAAATGAGCCTTGCTAGTTGTGTTATTCTGGGGAGAATCATTTAACCCAATTTGCTTCAGTTTCCTCATCTGTAAAATGAGCTGAAGAAAAAAATGGCAAATTATTTCAGTATCTTCAAGAAGAAAACCTCAAATGGGGTCATAAAGAGTCAAGCAAGAGTGGAAAAAACTAAACAAAAACAATACTTCTATTGTAAGCTCAGGACCACCTCACTCAAGCACAGAGGGGAGACAAGACAATCCCCAAGGCTACAGAGGGTCAAACTATATTCCAGGCCATGTTGGCAAAGCCATATAACACATGTTGCATAAAAACAGACTCTTCTAATGACCCTTCAACCCTCAATTGAGATTCTACAAGTGATACCAAATTCAAATAGAAATAAGGCTTCTAAACCATGTAAAAGAATCTTTGTGGATTACATATTGACATAGAAAACCACATATTAACATTATTTATGTTTTATTGTATTTTCATTTATTTTGTTAAATATTTCTTAATTACATTTTAATCTATTTCTGGATGCACTTATGAAGAGTAAGGGCTTCATTTAGCCAATAGTAGTCAGGTGATATCTCTGTTCTAGATTTTTCACCTTCTGGGGTTTCATTTGCTATAGGGTTTTAATTTTGTTGTGTATGTGTCACAGGTCAATTTGGAAGCTCAGAATAACTTTTTTTAAAGTACAAAATTAAAATACATAGGATTGTAAAGAAGACTAATTATATTGAAACAGGTATTGCAACATTAAAACAAAAACATGAGCTCCAGGTTAAGAACCCTTATTTAGAAAATAATAACTAAAATATATAAGATGCTTTGAATTTACAAGAATATTCATGTATATTATCTAATTTGAATCATACAACAATACAATACAATCAGGTAGGTTACCTAAAAGTATCATAGGCTTAATCATTTTCAATTGTGTCTTATTCTTCCTGACCCCATTTGGGAGGATATTTGTAAAGTGTTTTGTGAACTTAAAATATTTTTGTTCTTGTTTCCATTTTGTCCAATTTTCCATGACCTCATTTGGGTTTTTCTTGGCAGAAATAGTAGAATGATTTGCCATTTCTTTCTCCAGCTCATTTGACAGATGAGGAAATTGAGGCAAACAGGATTAAGTGATTTGTCCAGGGTCACACAACTAGTTCCAGGCTCCGGGTACAGTTCCTATACCACCTAGCTGCCAAAAAAAGTATTATTATGCTAGTTTTCCTGACTACACACCCAGTTTATTCCCAAGAAGTCTTTTTTTCTGCAGACCTTTCTGGCTCTCTCCAGATCAACCATCACATTAATCAATCAACAAAGACATTTAAGCACCTACTTTTGGGCTAAGCCTTCCAAGACAAAACATGAACAGTTCCTATTCTCAAATGAGTCTTCTCCTTCATGTGACAGTCAATGATCTGTATTCGTAATGTGAATTAAACTTCTTGGATTCCTGATGGTGCTACTGTTTTCATTTTGCTCCAGATCTTCCTGATCTCTGACTTTCTTAAGTCAGGGGCCTAAGCCTAGTTCCTGAGACCTCCAATTAATTAATCTGTGGTTTCATCATCATATATCAGCCTATATCTTGATGCTGATTAAGTATGCCATAGCAACATTGAAAAGAGAGCTTGAACCTTTGTCCAAAAGAACAGTTCTGCAGGATCACAGATGACATTTGCTTATTACTTTGAAGGCATGTTTTATTTGAACTGAAGTAAAAAATCTAACAGTTCACTGAAGAGACCATCTCAGTCACAGTGGTGACGAATAAATAATTGACATTTTTAGATGCTAGACTCTTAAGCCAAACAAAGCTGGACTAACCTTAGCTATTTTCCTAAATGATAGTTCTTTAATACACTGTTCCCTCTGCAGTAGTTAGATTTTTTTTCCCCTCCTTTCTCTTATATTAGCAGCTCATTAAAGAGATAATTAAGTGTAAGAAACTAAGGGGAAAAAAGAGACGGAGTAAACGAATTCTTGACATTTTAGCATTAATTACGGATGTCTTTATTCTGCAAACATTTTCTCCAGAATCTCTGGCTTAATGAGGCAGTTTGCTTGAATGTGGAACGCCAAGTGGAGTTTTAGAGCAGGGTTTTGTAAGGAGAAAATCCATTTCTTTAGACAAATTTAATTGCCTGAACCTTCACCTTGGAACGTAAAAGAACATTTTGCCATTCTTGGAGAAGTAATTAAGTTGGGAAAACCGGAGGACATTTCTTTCCCTCACCTATCCCTACCCTATCAGTGTGGAGCCATCTTAGAGTTGAGGAGGAACATAAGGCTATTTTGCTATAAAATGCTGTCACATTTTCTTTTGAAGAAACAGAAAGGTATGTTAAAGTAATGTCAGCCTTATGGAGGTGGTTGGACTTTTTCTCCAATTTTTTAATCACAGAATTTTAAAGGAGCAAATTTCATATGTTTGCCTATTTATGAAATCTGGCTGCTGCATAGCTGAAAGGATGCCAAAGGGCCACTCTGGCCAAGTGCATGAAAAACATGAAACTAAGTTTGCAGAAAGAATATAAGAACTCAGTTACAGAACTCAAGTGCAAATCCCACATCTGCCACTTACTACCTGTATGAGGTCCAGCAAGTCCCTTCACCACTGTGTTTTGGTTTTCTTCATCTCCAAAAATGGGATTGGAGTGGGATTTGGTTGGATCATATTTCCTTCTTTTTTCCTTGTGTTCCCCTCTCTCCTTCCCTCCTTTTCCTTCCTTCCTTCCTTCCTTCCTTCCTTCCTTCCTTCCTTCCTTCCTTCCTTCCTTCCTTCCTTCCTTCCTTCCTTCCTTCTTTCCTTCCTTCCTTTCTTCCTTCCTTCCTTCCTTCCTTCCTTCCTTCCTTCCTTCCTTCCTTCCTTCCTTCCTTCCTTCCTTCCTTCCTTCTTTCTTTCCTTCCTTCTTTCCTTCCTTCCTTCCTTCCTTCTTTCTTTCCTTCCTTCTTTCCTTTCTTCTTTCCTTCCTTCCTTCTTTCCTTCCTTCCTTCCCTTCTTTCTCCCTTCCTCCCTTCCTTCCTTTCTACAGAAAGTTTTTTCTAAACCCTTCCCAATTATATTGTCTTCTCTCTGATAATTATTTCCTATTTGTCCTTTATATAGATATTTTTGTACATATTCATTTACTGGCTACCTCCTTAGTAGACTTCCCATTAGTTCCTTGAGGTCAGGGACTATCTTTTGCCTCTTTTTGGATTCCCGCTGCTTAGCACAGTGTCTGGCACATAGGAGTCACTTAATAAATGTTGAATGATTATTGAGTACTGATTTTAAAGCCTTTCACAATCCACTCTCTTCCTATTCCCTCCTGCATGCTTGTGATCCAGGGATATTGGTCTCCTTGCTATTCTTCACACCAAATACTTCTCCTAACTCTAGGCATTTTTGTGAGCTATCCCCCATGCCTAGAGGTTTCTTTCTCTGTTTCCGTCTTCTGATTTTTCTGGTTTGCTTTAAATCTCAGCTAAAATTCCACCCTTTGCAACAAGCTTAATGCTATTGTTTCCCCTCTGTGATTATCTCTAATTTGGCCTATGTGTATCTTGTTTGTATATAGTTATCTGTATGATGGGTCCCCATTATACTGCAAACTTCTTGAAAATATGGATTTGTTTTTGTTATTTTATGTATCCCCTGTATTTATTCCTGTGTCTAGCATTTTCATAGTATGTGCTTAGTAAATGCTTGTTGATTGATTAAATGGTTAATTAATTAAAGGACAGAGTGTGGGAGAAGGAAAAATTATGACAAAAAAAAAACACTTTCTAGATTTGCTGATTAAGTTGGTTAAGCCCTAAATCCCATAGCTGGGCAGGAGAATAGAAGGAAATAGGTCACTTATGTCAAGAATGGGTTTCAATACAGTGTAATACTACTAATACATACTACACCAAAGCACTGTACGCAATGGGAACTCATTAAAACCCTTTTAAATGACTGGTATTCCAAAGACATAATAGTTGTTCTAAAAGGTATTTCCTAATGATCTTCTCTTATAGTATGTGCCATTCAAACCTAACCCTTTGGCCTAAACTATCTATATAATTGACAGTAGCTCTTCTCTTCACTTGGGCTGTGGTGACCTAATTCCAATACAGCTTTTACCTGTGGGTTTTATTACTGAGGATACACACCTCAAACCTTTATTGGAGGTTTCAGAGATAAAAGGCTGCTTTTCACTCAACTTCATAAAAAACCATTATTAGAGTATAACCTAAAAGGCCAAATCTCATATTGAACCAGAAAACTTAAAGGAGTTTGTCAGTAGGAGGTATTGATATGGCTAATTAAAAAAAAGACTTTGGAGAATAGAAAGCCTATATAGAGGAAAAGACAAAGTCTTCTAAGAAAGGAAAAAAAACAGGCAAACCATCCAGGGATCATCACTGGTATATATCATATAAAGATAATCATTTATCCAACAGGAGCCTATTGTTTTAAAGTTATGTGCTAGATTCTTTCAGCCTGGGCAAGCTGAGCCACCTAGACACAATACTTTTTTCCTTCTCTAAAATAGCAACAGCATCACTATCTGGGAGCATGATCAGCCTCGGGAGTTCAAGCCCATAAATTTTGTCTGTTATTCTTCTTGCCTGTGAAATGGGGACAATAATACCTGCTTTAACTATTTTTACATGATTGTTTTGAGGTAAATGCTTTATAAACCTTTCATCATTTCATAGTTATTATTTTCCAATATGAAAATGCACAAGCAGACATACTCTCATGCAATGGTCTTCAAATTCCCAATGCTCATAATTCAGGACCCCTAAAAGCTATATCCAGCTACATTTACCACATTCAAAAATAAAACTCATTTTAAAATTATTTATCTAAAATAAAAATACAAGCTATTATGCATGAATAAAAATGATACTTTTATGGAAAAATAGTTTCCAAAATAAAACATTTCCTGAGAAGAGTGGTATTATTTTATATATTTATGCAGATCTCCTTTGCATCTGCTTAACAGAAAACAGCGAGAGTCTTTTATTTGCTTCCACATTTAATCTGTTGAATACATTGCTTTAGTTGAAGTATATGAAAAAAAATCTCACTTCATAAAGATATGTAGTTGGAAAGGGGAAGAATATTTTAATAGGTAATTGCTTCAAGTATAGATATACAAAAACAAAGCATAATTAAGAAATTTAGTAACTGTTTATTTCTGGCATGGGAGGCAGCCTGATACATATGACAGCTTCTGACCTGTACTGGCAAATCAATGCATCTTATCAATGCTCTAGGGAATTCTTAAGATCTTTAACCTTTGTGACACTTTAAAATCTGCATTGGAAGATGAATTTTCCCCATCCAGATGTTCCCAGTAACCAGAGGATTAGTGAAATCACAGGACCAGCCCTATCCTTATGTAAATATAAACTATTATTTTCTCATTGGTATGAAGATTCTTCTCAAGATCACAGATTTATGGACTAGACCATGGCCTCTCATTTTTGAGAGAAGCAATATGGTATAGTTAAAATAGAGTTGAACTGAGAACTAAAAAGACCTGGACTCAAGTCAAATCTATGATACATACAGACTGTGATCTCAGGCAAGCCATTTGATTTTTCAGGGATTTAAGTACTTTCTAACAATTGTCACTTACAGAGAAGATGTGATTATTACAAACAGAGCTTTAACCTCACTGACTCATGAAAGGGTCTTGGAGAGTCCCAGTACTTTATGGACCATACTTTGAAAACCACTGGCTTGGAATATTTTATCAAAATGATAGTTTTTTCTCTAATAATATGTTATAGGTGCAGCTAGGTGATTCAATGAATAGAATGCGAGGTCTGGAGTCAGGAGGATCCAAGTTCAAACCCAGCCTCAGATACTTAACTAGCTTAATTTAACAGATACTAACTCTGAGAAAGTTACTTAAACCTGCCTGCCTCAGTTTCCCCATATGTAAAATGACGTGGAGAAGGAAATGGCAAAGCACTCCAGTAACTTTGCCAAGAAAACACCAAATGAGTTCACAAAGAGTTAGCTATGAGTAAAATGACTTAACAACAACAGCATGCTATAATCCCAAGACTCAATATCTGGACATGATGGATAAGGGAAAGGCAGAAGAGACTTTTGATTTCATCAATATTCTTTGACCAAAGTCAAGTCAGCACCCTTTATTAAACTGACAATTTTTAGGGAGTACTTTGTATCCCTAAAAAATCAAATGACTTGCCACATAGCCTGAATGTATCCTAGATGTGACTTGAATCCAAGCCCTTTAAGTTTTGAGTTCAACTCTCTTTCAACTACACCTTTTTGCCTCTCTCAAACATGAGAAGCCATGTTTTAGTATAATCTGTGATCTTGGAGAGTTCTCATACTAATGAGAAAATAATAATTATTGGATTGGTCCTGTGATTTCATTGGTTCTGGGAACATCTGGCTGGGGAAAGGCTATCTTCCAATACATATCTTAAAGAGTTATAAAGGTCTTAAGAGCTCCCTACAGTACTGATAAGATCACTGACTTGTCAGTACAGGTCAGAGGTCCTTATATCTACCAGACTGCTTCCCACAGCAGGGACAAACAATTATTAAATTTGTTAATTATACTTTGTTTTTTAATACCAATATTTGAAGCTAATTATTTGTTAATATGAAACTTTTTGCCTTGATCTGATATGTAAATATAAAGAAGTAGGGAAAGATATAACTCTTGATTATATACTTCCCAAAACTCAAACAAACATAAAGATATTGCCAAAGACAAGAGGTTGTTGTCAAAACAGAAGTATAAGTTTACTGTGACATAGCTGGTAAATAGCTAGTAAACAAACTTGGTAAGAATGTGTTGATTTATACATGTATAAGCAGAGAAGGTTTATTCTCTCTAGGACTTATATTATTTCCTGCTACAAATTAAGTTTTTTTGGAAAGGCAGGGAGGAGAGACTATCAGGATGGACTAGGAGAAAATGGTATCTCTAACAAGTGGCAAAAAAGATGGAGGCAGGGAGGTTAGAAATCTCTGGGGCTGATTCCTAATTCTGAGGGTCACACAGGTAGTAAGTATCTTAGGATGGATTTGAATTCAGGAAGATGAGGTCTGACTCTAGGCCAGTCGCTTTATCTGCTTCATCACTTCACTGTCCATGGGACATAGGAAGGAAACCAAATTCGAGGAGAATGACAGAGGATCTCTCGCCAAAATTTTGCTTAGTGGACCAATGATTTAAGCTTAAATCCCTGACAACATTGTAGCTAGCTTATGAGACATCTATTTGTATTGCAGATCCTGCTTCTAATGCACCCCAACATGAATGGTGCATTTAAGTGGGGGAGACTTTATTGAAAGCATTCTAATGCTCCCCTATTCATGTGCTTCTGCAATAAATGAGTTTCCAAGACAGGAATTAAGTGCATGAAAATATACACATTATGTGTATTGTATATGGGGTATATATATATTTAAGTATGCATTAGAAATATTTTTTTCTCTCCTCTCCTTTCTTTCCTCTCTCCCTCCCTTCCCAGTCTGGCAACCTCATTTTACTCAAGCAAAATTCTCTCACAAATTCCCTCCACATTCTACATTCCTCCCCAGACTCTAAATTGCCACACTGATATGGAGAAGGCATTTAAAGAATGAGTGGATCCTTGTCAGGGAAGATAATCAAGTGATAATCAAATGTGTGCAAAAATTAGATAAGCAATGAGTTGGAGGGTACAAATTGCTCTGGAGCAATGCAATACGCTAGTGATGAGAGAAGCTTAAGTTGGGACTGGGGGATATGAAAAAAAATAGATAAAAGTGATGGATAAAAATAGTGTATTCTAGAAATTTCATTTGCTACTATTCATATAATTTTAGGAGAGATAGCATTATATTGGGAGTCAGAGATTTTTTTCTTTTGTACTAAATGGATACATGTGCTCAGGAAAGCAGTTTCACATCCCTGGGTCTCAGTTTCTTTCTCTGTAAAACTACGATTTCCTAAAAGTTCCATCCAGTTCTATCGATCTATTATTCAGTGGTTTTAGGGCATTGATTTGTAGAAAGGATATCAATATATGTTTTCTAGGGCCTTGAAGATTCAGCAATTTAGGACTACCTGCCGGGTGCCCAGTTAACACTAAAATAGAGACTTGTCATGCTTTTAAAACCTCTTGCTGATAGACAAAAGCTCTTTAGAGATTAGCACAAATGTGGATATTTAATGGATAAGAGTTTGACAAGAAGAGCTGTTTACAAGACCACTGGAGGTATGACACTATTGTCTACTACCGACCATTCATTCAACTGGCATGCCATGAACCCAACATCAAGAAACTTTCTTCCTTTCCAGAACATTTCATTAAATCCAGATCAATCTGATGAACACTTGTGTCTAGGATGGTGCTAGGTGCTGAGTGGGATATTTGTCCCTGTCCAGAAAGATCTTACAATCTAGTTGCAAATCTTCACTTTTTAAATAAGAAGTTTTTAAAAAGACATTTAGAAGGCACAAAAGTTTCTTCCATCTCAAAGGAATTTTACCTTTAATAATTCATTAATTTCAGTAAAAAAATATTCTTCCATTTTCAAAACATCACAAGAATGTGAAACACATTTGGAAAAATTAAATCTTGAGTTTTATCACTTTGGCAGGGTAGAAGGCCTTGCTGGAAACAGAGACTAAATATTTTTGGTGACAGGACATGGAAAGAAAGTGTAGATGTCGCCAAGAAAGAAGAGAAAGGACCTGGAAGAAAGGGGCAAAGCCTTCCTTGACAAGTCAATTAATTTACAATCTTTTCCAGGACCAGCTATGTTCATATAATACATAAAAAATTAAGGACCCATATAATGCTGTACCTAATTAAGCAGCAAATTAAATATAGTCACATTCCAACACATATAACATAGAGCAAAATAAGTGCTATCAGAAGTTAGAAAGGAAAAAAGACAATTTTGGCTGGTCATGGGATTATCCAGGAAGGTTTCATGTTTACCCTCGAAATGGATCTTAAAGAACAGGCAGGATTTGTCTAGGTTGAGAGGGAAGGAGGAAGAATATTCAGGAAGAAGGAAGAGCATGAACAATGGTGGAAAGGCTAGAATGAGTATAATTCATCAGTGAATGGAGCAACCTCAAAAAGTGATGATGGTCAAGTTAGGGTGATGTTCTCCATAGAGATATTCCCTGGTCACCTCCTATTCCTGTAGCAACCTTTCCCTTTAGACCTCAAACAACACAGTTTGAAAGCATTCTAATGTACTTATGTAATACTGTGCATTAACCTAATGTACTTACAATGTAGTATAATGCATTAACATTATGCTTATATCTTATCCTATGCTATTAAAGCATAAGTTCCATGAAAATGAGGGCCATGTATTACCTGCATATTGTATATCCTCCAGCCCATGGCAGTGGGTTTACTGCCAGAAGAAATCTAAAATTTTTCTTAAATTTGCTTTACCAACAAGGGTAAATGCATTATTGATCATTTTATTGGTCCAAATGCTCAGGGAAAAGGAAAATGACATGGTCTCCTTGCTTCCTGAAAAGGATCAATGTCGATTATCATTAACGTGCTGAGAGTTGTTTATGATCTAGGAATATGAATGTGGTTATTACAATGTAATTAAAGTTATTTTTTAAAGGACTGTAATAATTTCAGAATGAACCTCCTCTCAAACCAATCTCCATTATACCTGAAATAAAAAGAAGAAAAAAACGGACCTTTTATTTTGAGAACAAAGTAAAGGGAGGCAATGTCAGACTTTCAGGGCTGGATACTTACAAGTTAACTTATGAAGAATTCAAAATTTGTTTTTAGCTGCTCCTTCCCATCAATAAAAAGTACAATCCTCTGTGGAATTTTCTGCTTCTTCATTATCAAAACCTGATATCATTTAGCTATGGTTGAAAAGAATCTGATGGGAGGAAGGGAGCAAACACCTATCATGCACCAGATATTTTGCTAAATGCTTTATAAATATTATCTCATTTGATCCTCATAACAATCTTGGGAGGTAGGTGCTCTAATTATATTGTTGCTCTTCGTCTGTCACAGCTCTTATGATACTCATTTCACAGGAGAAGAAATAATCCAATGGAGGATGATGCCTTCTCCAGGGTCACAGAATTATAAAGAGTATGAACTCAAGTCTCCTAATGCCAGGCCCAGAGCTCCATTCACTGTGCCATGTACTTGCCTACTGGCCCAATTAGTTAATTCACACTCAACTATTAATAATGTTCCATAGATTCTTAGCATATCATAAGGATGAACTGTATTTGTGAATTCATTGATATAGATATTCCTGGGCCCTACCAAAAATAGGATGGCACTTTCTCTACAATTAGAAAGCTGTGTAGAGAATATTGAGAGGTTAAGTATCTGCCCAGAGTCCCAAAGCCAATATGTCATAAGCTGGACTTCAACTCAAGCCTTCCTCACTTTAAGATCAGCTATTTCCATACTTGGTCATCCTGATTTTACTAGAGAAAAAGTTTTAATGTCCCCTAAGAACAAATCTCCAGAGGAAGAATTTCAACCCCCCAAAGGTCTCGGTGGGGAAGTATTTAGGAAAATTCTTATAAAATCCCTCAAACCAACAAGTAGTCACTTGCTCTGCTCAGGAATGCAGCTGGCCTTGCCAAGTGAGGAAGGAGGTAATGAAATAATTGTGACCACTGGTTCAAGTTTAAATGTTCAGTGGCTAAGATGAAGTGGAACCTGCTACTAGTGATTCATCAAGTTAGGAAAGCAGAGGCTGAGGACAAGGAACAAGGCCATTCTTTAAGGCCGTTAACTCCAGAAATTTTTTTTAGTTAATGGAGAACTTTATTTTATGGATCCTAAGGCTCTGTCTCAATTCTAGCATTCCTTATTTACAGAAAAACTGGCATCTAAACCAGTAAAGATATGAGAAAAGTGGTCAATGACCTACAATCCCTATTATTAAAGTAGTAGAATATAGTGGAAAAAGCACTAATCTTGTAGTAGTATAAATCTGATGGTACATTTTTGCCTGAAAGACTTTGAAACTTTGACCAACACAGTGACTAAATTCTAACTTGAGAAGAATGATGAAACAAGCCTCTTGATGGGAAAGTTATAGAAGGGGAGAATGAGATTTTTTATATATGCACATATATATATATGTATATGTATATATATATATATATATATATATGTGAGATTATATATAGAAGGTCAATCATTAAGTAGTCATCAAGCACTTACTATGTATCTGAGCTATGTCAAACCCTAGAGATTAAGGAAGGTAAGAACATCTCCCTCCCCTTTAGAAGCTCACATTTTAAGGGGGAACATAACATACAAATAACTATATACCTACTAGATCTATATATAGAGTAAATGGAAGGCAATCTCAAAGGGGAAGCACTAACAATTGGAGAGAAGGATTGGTGGGATTTAAGCTGAGTCTCTAAACAGACCAAACACTTTGGAAACCTTAAAATACTATATAAACATGTCATTATTGTTGTTGTTGCTAAGAAACATACATTTTTGATCAAAGCTAATGTTCTAATTTGTTTTGTTTGACTGATTATAACAAAACAAAAGGAGCTTAAGGGGTGAGAAATTTGTTAATGAAAAGTAACAGAAAAAAAGGAAGAAGAGAGCATCAATAAAATTTTAAAAAGAGAAAAAACAAAAACAATTAGATATTTTCAAAACAAATTCTATATATAATAGAAGCTCATGTTTTAACACACCATCATTTTTTTTTTTTTTGTTCTGCTTTGTATATTGTAAAGCCTGTGTTTACTGAGTATTTAAGTTTCCAACTTAATCATAAAAAACAAATTAAAAAACCCTTAACCTTGAGGCTTTAAGCAAATCATTTCCTCACTTTAGGTTTTAGTTGCCTCACCTCTCAGATAGTGTCAATAATATTGTTCATACCATGTAATGTTCTGGTTAGCTTTCTGGAGGTCTCAGGACCAGACTTGTTTTCAGCAGAATAATCACCACGAGAATAGTGGAAGTCTTTATTGTTTCCTTCACCTGGGGCCAGGCTAGCTTTCCAAGGGACTTTCAGATGTGCCTTGGTCTCAGTGGAGAAGTGAAGGAGGACAGGCCAGCAGTCACCATGAGGGTCTCCGTCTTCAAGTTTCTTCCAGCCCTCCTCTAGGTCTGACTTTGACCTTTTAAATACTCTATTACAATTAAATCCATTCTGATGAATGGATTACTGACTATAAACCAATTATTATATCACTAGGGAACTATTATTTGTTGTAAGATTAAATAAATCATACTGAACTAGAGAACTATTAATCACCATGATAAACTAGATAAACCATTGTCTCATCAATTCCACTGAGCTAATACCTTGTTGTAAGAATCCTTGTCTCAAGTATATTTTTCCAGAATTCTGGCCCATTAGAACACCAAGCTCATCATAGTTATTACGAAGATCCAATAAGATAAAGCATTTGAAAGTATATTATACAAGCATCAAGTGAACTATATAATTGTATCTATCACATGATAGGCAATCCAGTTAATGTGTGGTGTTTTAAATATACCTACATGTCACCTATGTGTATAGTATTTATTGTGTATGTCTTAATATGCTAACTATGATCTATATCAGATTCTCAAGGTGTACTATACAAATACCTACTGTAATCCAATTGGGCTACAAATATTTTTGTTGGGGGGGGTATGTAATAGTTTGATTTTAGCCCCTTCATACTGGGGATGGGATCATAGTTTCCTACTGAAGTGCTGCTCACTGGAGCAAAATTCTATCTTTTCCCATTTGAAAAAATGTGATCTCTCCACCAAGTAGTGGAATGGATCGGCTTAATTTCCTCCTGGAGAACCAAAGGGAACTAGAGATATAGGGTAGGGACACTTGTGAGTGATCCTCAGGCCTAGAAGCTGGTCTGAAGTAGATCTGGAAGCTAGCTTGGGATGGTGAACTTATGGAGGACTGATCCACCAAAATTGTGGAGTTCCCACAATCCTTTTCACTGACAGAAATGATCTAAGCATGAACTAACTTGAGGAATGACTTATTAGTATTAAGATAGCTTTGATTTTAGTTCCATAGAATTACATTTGAATAGCTAATTGGACTTGGAAAGGTCCTTAAAATTCATATAGTCCTTTGTCCTTACTTAAGACTCCCGGCCTATTAATAACTCGTCTGAGGTTTGTCTAACTTTGTTAGAGCACAGTACTAAAAAATGGAAGGTTTGGTCCTCGTGCATATTATAAATTTTATTGTTTTCCCTGGTCATATACCTGTGAACCTCAGTGGCAATTCTTGGAAATGGGAATTTTTAATTTCTCCCCTCTAACCCATGAGATTCTAAGGGTTAGGATCAAACTATGACATTTATAAGAAAACAAGTAAATCTTCCAAGTTCATGTCCAAACAATGGTGGGTCAAGTATAGAAATGCCAAATACGAGATAACTTAGAGAGTAGGATGGAGGAAGAGGCAAGCACTATGAAGCCACTTTTAGTATATTCTCAGGTCTGTCCTGGAGAAAGGGGCTCTTCCATCTATAGTTAGGACCAGGACTTACTTTGATCTCTAACTCAGATTCTGATTCAGAAAGCTTTTAAATTTTTTTAAACTGAGGAGTACAGTGCTACATCATGCAGATCAGGCAAGTCTTATCTCTCTTTGGACATGAAAGTGATTTTCCTACTATGTGCCCCAAAGATATTTAACTAAAATATATTTTTTTTCTGAGGAGTGAGGGAAAAGTGAAAAGGAATGTTGCTTTTCAGGGATTCTATTGAAAGGTATATTTTGTTCAAAAAAGTCAAAAGGAAGATGCTTGAACACAGTTAAATAGACTATTGATTTCTGCCACTAAATTCCAAGAAGACATTTGACCTATATAAACAAACTTTCAAAAAATGTATGGGGAAAATGTTGTACATAATGCTTAATTTGGTGATCACATTTTCTTATCTCTACATCTAGAAATTTCCTATTAACTTTATCACCTATTTTCTTTACCTACCTTGCAGTGACCACCTTACCCCCCAAAGAGGTTCCCATCTATCCACCCATCCATCCACCCACCCACCCATCCATCCATCCATCCATCCATCCATCTGTAGCTTCTTTGTCTCCCTCTCTCTAGTCATAGGATTTAGAACTATAAGGGATGTCAGAAATAATTTGGTCTAACTCTCTTGTTTTATATATGAAGAAATTAAGGCTCAAAGAGATTGAATTGCCTACAGAATAGGTCTTCTTTTTCCAAATTCAGGGTTCTCATCAAAAAGTACATGTATATGCACATGCACAATTAACTAGAGCCTAATCTCTGCCAATGAGTTGTCACCCCTTTCAAGATAATAAGGCTTTTTGTTTTATAGAAGGGTAATTATAATAATAGGAATTTTAGGCACCCTGGAAGGCCAATAGGTCATATGTAGGTCCTCTTAGGGTCTTTCAAATGTTAGCCTCCATACTCTTTGTTCCAAGATAAGGCTGGAAAATATGCTGGACTAAAATTATTACTTTGCTTTGTAATTATATACTGGTTTTTAAAAAATGCCTTTTTAAGAAACACTAACAAAATGTGGTATTGATTTAATAATCTATACAATGCTTGGTTAGTTGTCTGTCATAAAATTGATAGCAGATTTAATGACAATTTTTAATTTCCGTAGCTAAAGTTTTGTGTTCTTGGTATTCTGCCAAGGCTGATCATTTAAATATTCACAGTAATGCTAAAATGATTAAAATCCTGAAATTAGAGATTTAATTGAATAGTGCATCAACCTCCAAATGAGATTAACTATTCCTATTTACTCAGAATCCCTTTAAAGCTTCAAGTCTAGGAATTTGCACAGTTTTGCAAGCTTGAATTTTCCACCATGTTGCTGAGGATAGATTTAAGATCAAATCCAACTTTCAGTTTTTTTTTTTTTTTGCTTTAGTTTTAACCCTATACAATAAGAATAATTATTCTTCCTCAGATGGATTGCAGAAAACCTCATTACAATATTCTTTTTTTTCTCAGGAAAATTTGTAGGAGAACAACAGCCTTAATCAGTCTGAGTTATTCAGCATCATTATTTCTCAATATCAGTGGAAGAGCACATTTTTAAAAGAACAGACATCACAAAAAGGAAATTAGGTCTCAGGTTTTTTTAAGGGGGAAGGTTAATTAACTATAAATTATAAACAACCCTTTGAACCACTGCTATATACAACTGCATCAAATTACTAATTATTCTCCATTCCATTGTCCAAGGGTGGGAATCTGCATTTCAATTTGCAGATACAAGCTGAAGGCAGAAAAAGCCTTAGTTCTGCATAAGGGGATAAGGGGAAATACCCTATTACCATGTGAATTATATGCCAAAAATTCATCAGATATGCATAAGATGCTGCCACCCTGTTTCTAAGATGCAAATAGAAAATGCTGGTCATACATGAATGATAGGAAAGCAAAGCAAAATTCTGGAGAATAAAAACTGAACATTGCAGGCTTTTGAAACTATCCCTAGAGACAGCCTGGTATACTAGAAAGAGAACTAGAGTAGGAAGGTGACGTGGATTTGTAACTCAACTAACTGTGAGACTTTGGACAAGCCATTTAACTTCCTCTAACTTCAACTGATTCATTTGTGAATATGCCTTTTTTTTTTTTTAACTCTAGTAAATTCTATATAGCAGCTAGATGGTACAAAGGATAGAAGGTTTCTTTTCAGGAAAATCTGAATTCAAATCCAAGCTTATATTGGCAGTTAACAAAAGGAAAAAAGAAAGGAAAACACAAAAGTTGGATTTGATCTTAAATCTGTCAACTGCCTATGGAAGAAAATTCTCACTTACATAATAACCCTGCAAACTCACAGAGTTTAGTGGCTTTTTGGGACCCAGTTTTTTCATCTCCAAAATGATGGAATGTATATGACCTAAGGTTTCTTCTAGCTATAACATTTATGATTTTAAGTTATGAGGGCCTGAAATACAAGTGGCATAGGAATGAAAAGAAATATAATAGGTATTAGTGCTAATTTAGATAAGGAGAATGAAAGAAGGTTGACTCAAATATAAGTAGTAGTTATAAAATCTGGATGATTGAGGCAATAGTGATACATAGACTGTATTAGGGATTTAAGATGGGGTAAAGTAATGATGAATATCTTAAGGGTTATGATGTAATAAAACCCACACTATGGTTTTTTTTTCTCATCTTTTCCTGGGGGTCAAAATTGGCCCATCACAGTTGCTCAGAATTAGGATTTGATTTAACGTTCCTTTATTTATATCAGGGTAGTGATTATATGGACTCGTCACCTCGTTTTGCTTTTTTGGTTTTGCATCAATTCATAGAAGTCTTCCCATGCTTCTCAGAATTTCTCATGTTTGTTGTTTCACAGTGTGATAATATTCTAATGCATTTTATACCATGATTTGTTCTTCCAACCTATAGTTTCCAGGAGTCCATTTTGTTTTCTTCACAGAAAAAAATTTTGCTACAAATATTTTGCTGTACATCATGCCTTTTGATCATGTTAGAGTATATGTATGGCTGTATCACTTTAATTTTTGATAGATGAGGAAAATAATACTGAGATAGGAGCAGAGACATACCTATGATCACACAAATTCTTAGTGTAACAATTGTGACATCTGTTTCTGGCTTGTAATGTGTGAGTAGGGGATCATCCTAGAATACCCCAGGCTCAAGCTTTCCTATAAGTAAATGATGACTCTATTAGAAGGGCTTCAGATCAACTCATTATCTTTTATCCTTATATGCCTTTTTATTGTTCTGATAAAATGAGTAGCAAAATAAGAACTTTTATGCAGAGGCAAAAGACAAAATTCTGAATGCTCATGCTTTGGAAAAGATCTTTTCCTGTATCCCTCCAGAAATTCCCTCGCCATGGGTTCTGGGCAGGTCCCTGAATGTATTCATGGAATGTTAGTTTAACAGAGCCACAACAATACTCTGATTAAGCTTTGCAAGCTCACATTTATTTAACATGACTTTGAGACTGGCTGAAAACAACTGACCATAGCAGTCTTTATTCCAACAGTATAAAGTATGTATTTATTTCTGTATCCTAATCATGGAAGAGGCAATTTCATTTAAGTGTCATAGAATTCACAAAATAGCAAATACTGAAAAAAGAATCTTCTTCCTCATCTAGAAACATGATTCAATTGTATTTTTTTTCCTTATTTCTAGCCACAATAAGTGCCCAAGCTTCCAGTAAGTGGCAAGGAACCTCAGTGCCTGCTCTAACATCAGAGATCCCAACCATAATCACTTGAACTTCATTTCTTACCCACTTATTCCTTGTCTTTGTTGCCTTCTCAGGGCCCAGGGCTGCAGACCTCCTTGGATTTACTCCATTATTAGTCTATTTAATGTTTTCTGCTCTTTATTCCTTTCATTGCTACACCTAGGATACCTGCCAGAATTTACCAGCTTAGCTAGCTTGTGGTTGGATCTACATTTTCCTTCAGAATCCATCCCATTTTACTCACGCTCTGGGTTGACTTTTGCATCTAAAACATAGCAAATTATTTAGAAGAATAGTGTGTAAGCACTTGTTCATTGTAAAGGTTTTACTCTTTTCTTTGGTGGAGTCTCCATCAAGAAGAATGAAGTTTTAAATTTCTCAAAACCCATCAGTGACACTAGCCGGATGACTATATTAGCTTCAAGAAACAAGTCACATGGTAGAAAAGAACCAGATGGATTAGAGTCCTCATGGCTCTAGGGAATCAATCTGGTCAGCACAGATGGCAGTGGAATAGGACAAGACAGGTTCCAATGTTAGACAAGGCATAGTGAATAAGGTTTCAGGAAGACAGAAGAGTAAACTAGGGTTGGTTGCAAGAAATCAAAAGCTCTGAGAGAATAGTTCCTCCAACAAAATTCTACTGTCATTTGGAAATAGATGATAGTTATATCATATTGGAAACAACTGGAATCTAGAACCTTGAGAGATCTACTAGGGTGAGAGAAATGATAAGGTCCTAGCATCAGTAGATAATATGAGAAAATACAGACAGTTGGGGAGAGGAGTGGCAGGAGAATGTCCATCATTGGATAACAGGTAGTTTAGTGAAGGGAAATCTGGTGGTATATGTTGATGACTCCTGTAGGAAAACCTCCAAAGCAGTAAGGCAACATAAAACCAAGCTAACCACCAGAGATTTAGAATTAGGATATGAGGTCAAAACAGAATGAGGAGTAAAGCTAATTTAAGATTTAGAAGTGGTAGAAACCTAAAAAGATGATGTGTTCCACCCCTCTCATTTTGCAGAACAGTTAACAGACCCAGAAGGTTATACAACTTGCCAAAGTTACAGCAGGCAAACAGTACCTCTGTGTTCCTGGCATCACAAATATTTAAGTGCCATGGAAAGCAGCAATTTCTGGCAAAAATAAGTGTATTGATGACAAATAAGATGAAAAGAATATTTTGTAGTATTCCAATTCCCATTATACCTCAGCAGCTTGCTTCACTTGCTTACCTCTGGTTCTAGACATGCTCAAAGTGGGTGACATGTATAACTGACATTTTTACTGTTCTGCCCAGCTACACTGTAAGTTTTATATTTCTTTGTGTCAGTGGTAGGTTTTGTCCTAAGGGTTTCCTCACTGCAAATCTGGCATTCTTTTAGCTAAGCCACGCTGCCTTGGAGCACCCTGACCAGAACAGATGCTCAATATATGCAGCCATGAATAGCACCCCTCCCCATTTCAGTCAAGTCTATCTCCTATAATCTTTTCCATATGAATGGACAGAGAAAATCAAGATGTTAAGTATTGAGTAATTGCATATACTGCTCATTTATCAATACACAAAAGTTTAATAAAAAGAAATACAAAACAATACCCTGTTCTCCTCCAAGCCCAGAGTCTTTCTTTCCTTCCTTCCTTCCTTCCTTCCTTCCTTCCTTCCTTCCTTCCTTCCTTCCTTCCTTCCTTCCTTCCTTTCTTTCTTTCTTTCTTTCTTTCTTTCTTTCTTTGCATCAGACAACTCACAAAGAAACTTTCTCAATCAATGAGCTGTTCTGCTCATTTCAGAACCTTAGAGAGTTCCTTAGGATCTTGAGAAGTTAAGTAACTTACCTAGGTGCCACAGCCATAAGCATGTTCTGAACCTAAGTCTTCTTGAATTTCTAGATGACTATTTACCAACTAAATCTTTTAAATTCCCTTTAGACTCTACTAGCTTCTGTGGTTGGCATAGTATAGGCCCGTTAGGAAGTGTCTGTGATACTTATTATCTAAGTCACCCTCCTGGATTCAAGTGGATGTTGGTAAGGCTAAAATATTCACATTTGGAGGAGAGGAAGGGGAGTGATGGGCTGCTTAAAGTTCTATTTTATTTGCCATTGAGTTGTGTCTGAGAGTGGTCATTGACATTTCTATTCTCCTGTTTATAATCAGAGAGGGGAGCTTGAAGTCAGATAACTGGATGGAAAGATGCTAAAGTTCTAGTGAAAACAAAAAAAAAAACAAGTAGAAATATGGGAATATTGTTAGTGACTCCCCATTATCACCTTATGGAGAATTAGTTAATCACAGAACTTTCAGTTACCCCCAAAGTCCTAAGGACAGAAGGCAGGTAACTTTTTGAAATGAGGTGAGGGAATAGAGAGGAGAGAATGAGTAAATTGCATGAAGAATTCCCATCTAGAAGGACAGATATCTGGATAGGAACAATCCAAGGGCCATGGTGGGTGAGAGACAGTGTAAGGTCAGAGGCAAAGGGATGAAAGGAGGATGGAAGGACAAGATTCTTGCTCCTTAGTTTGGTGAATGGCTGGCTCCACATGGGAACACACATCTCCCCTCTTTCCATGACTGGTGTGCAGAAAATGCCATATTCCTGTGATAAAAGAGAAGGAGCTGCTTTGTCAACCTACACAGCCAGCCAGCCTTTGCCTACCGCTTTCAGTTTTCCACGTGACCTGTCATTCAGCCTTCCAGTATTTTGTGAGCGCCTCACTATAGAGAAGCAAAATGAACTGTAACATGCAGCTCTTGCCATACAACCACCCTGAGCATCAGCTCATGCTGAACGAAAATTGATATTATGTCTACATTTCAATTACTCCCACTACTTTTCTAACAGAGTAGTAGATGCCATTAGAACAAGTAACCCCATTGAAGTGAGTCTTTTTTGACTGGGAAACAATGGTTCTTTCCCTCAGATCCATCCATTACCCATGGATAAGGACTGTGACCATGGCAGCTTAGAGCATCCTGGTCCAGGGCTGGACATTGAATCTGTCCCATCAGGCCCTTCACCTGTGATACATAGAGAAGTCATTGTAGAAGAAACATTGGATTGGGAGATCAGAGCTTTTTCCACTAAGGTCTATGAACAACACTGGGCAAATGACCATAGGAGGCTTCAATCAATACTCAGTCATTCAACAATAATTTATTAAGTGCCTATTATGTATAGCTCCATGATTCCATGCTTAGTTTATAGAATTAAATGAAATTATCTATGCCAGCAGCTAGATAGACCTGGCATGTAAATGAAGATCTAGTGACAGAGGACCAGTTAAAAATTTGTCTTCAATGGAACACTATGGAGAAATTAACTTTTTATCCTTCACAGAGCAGATGGGATGACCAAGGTATTTCATTTAAGGCTTAATGGCTCTTTATCCTGTCTTTGTGCCATTCTCCACAATTGGACAAAGCTAAGTAGTTCTTATTCTCTCTGCCACTGTCTTTCTGATTTTCTCACTCCTAAAAAGTTTGATCTGGTCATTCTTATCATTAATAACAAAGATCAAGTAGTTTCCATGGTACTATAATAGAAATATAAAAAGATATTAGATATCCTTCCTGCACTCCAGAGACTTAAAATCTAGTTGAGCCACATAACAACATATATTCATAGATGGAAGGAGTTTGAGACCACTTAATCCAACCCCTCATTTTAAAGATAGGAGAGAAGGGAAGAGTAGATGGAGAGAATAAGTATTTATGTTGTGCTCACTAAGTGCCAGGTCCAATTTAAGCACTTTGTTATAAATATTGTCTCATTTGAATCTCATAACCTGTAAGATAGAGACTATTATTATTCTCACTTTACACCTGAAGAAACTGAGGTAAGTAGTGGTTTAGATTATTCAGCTAGAAAGTATCTGAGGCTAAATTTGAATTCAGAACTTCCTGCCTCCAAGCTCATCACCCTGCCCACTGTTCTACCAGGTGCATCATAGAGAGATAAGACCTGGGGAGATAAAATTTGGGTTTTAGGTATGACTCTGTATCTTGTTGTGCTATGTTAAACAAATCACCTAGCCTTGTTTCCTTTAATGTTAAGTGACTTTTGTAGGCAGAAAAATAACTCATACTCATATAGTTCTTTAGGTTTAACAAAACCACCCAGACTCTGGCCCATGAGAAGTCAGGGTCAGGGAAAGTAGAAACAATTAAGAAAATAACTGTAAACCACTTAACATAGTACCTAAACAAAGAGTTAAAGAAATGAAATTCATTTTTATTTCACTCTTATTGTATGCAGGGTTTTCTTCCCCCTCCTTTTTGAGGTGGATGAGTAGTATCTTTTCGAAATGCACAAAAGGGATAACATGTTAGGTTGCAAATACGATCAGTCCCATTTTACAAATAAGGAAACTGAGGCTTTGAGATATGAAGTCAATTTCTCAAGTCCATATAGATATTAAATATTCCTTCCGGCAGTAAAACTCAGATCATCTCACTTCAAGGTTAAAAAAAAAACAAAAACAAAAACAAAAAAAAAAAAACTAAGTTTAAGAGCTTATCCAACTAGTCACAACCAAAATCTTCAGGAAAACTATGGTGAAGTTTTTTAGAGTTGATAGGCGTTCAAAGGACAGTGCATGGGATAAGATTACCTGCAGGGAGGCAGAACACTAATAACTGAGGGATTTGGACAGTTTTGTTGGCCATTGGGTACTGCTGAAATGCCCAAAAAAGGAGTGCCGCATTATTTTTTCAGATGTCACTACATGACATTCTTCATGACCCCATTTGGGATTTTCTTGGCCAAGATACTAGAGTAGTTTGCCATTTCATTCTCCAGCACAGTGTTGGCACTTGAAACATGTTGGTTAATTGATTGTTTCCATTGTTGTGAATTTAATGCATGGGGGATGCAAGTGGATACCTCAGCTGCCTCTACAAAGAAAGAAGGGGCAGGCTACAATCATTTCTAGTCAGGGATTCTCTTTGGCAATGAATCCCTCATTAGATTAGTTTTTTAAATGCACAAAATAAAACACATAGGTTTAAAAAGGAAAGCAAATATAACAATGCAATTATCAAAAATATTAAAAAAAAAACGAGATCATAGACCCTACATTAAAAATCTGCACAAGCCTAGACACTAACATGCTAGAAATGCTTTACTGACTTCCCCTACTTATACTGCCTATTTCTCTCTTTATCCTATATTTACTCTTCTATTCCTTGGATTTTAGAATTTTGAACTGGATGAATATTTCAGGGTTACCGAAACCTTTTGTTTTATCTATGATTCAGTTATAGCCCAGAAAGTTTAAGTAATTTAGGTCAGGCCACAAAGTTGGTATTAAGGTTGGAAGATTGGGATTTGAGTATAGGTCTTCTGATTTGAGATCCAGTATATTTTCCACTATGGCAACAATTCTTTCCCTTATGCTTTGTAGATTTTGGCAAGTATAAAAATTCTTTACAATTGTATAATATTATACTTGTTAATGGTATCTCTTTAACTTCTAAATCCTTCAATCATCCCAATAACTTAACTGGGTGGTATGGTGGCTATGATGCTACTTCATAACCAGCTGTGGTTAACATCGCGGCAAATGTGGGCTACAGAGGAGAAAGCAGTAAGTGTGTCTGAAGTGTAGTGTATTGCTAGGAATAGGCCTGTGAGGATTTGAATAATTAGGCAGACTCCTAATAGGGATCCAAAGTTACATCAGGCAGAGATATTAGATGGAGCGGGTAGGTCAATAAAAGAGTGGTTAATAATTTTTAAAAGGGGGTGTGTCTTTCATATATTGGTCATTAGTTTTTGTAATTGAATTACAACAATGGTTTTTCAGGTCATAGGTTATGGTTTAAGTCCATACTAAAACTAATATGGAAATGATGCTTATTTTTGTGTTGTCCTTGATATTAATTTTTGGGTTTGTGGCATTTGCTTCTAAGCCCTCACCTGTATATGGGGGTTTGAGTCTTGTGGTTAGTGGAGGCTTGGGCTGTGCTATTGTTGTTAGTTTGAATAGTACGTTTTTGGGGTTAATTGTATTTTTGATTTATTTGGGAGGAATGTTGGTAGTGTTTGGTTATACTGCTGCTATGGCTATGGAAGAGTATCCTGAAAGCTGAGTAGGTAATATGGTGGCTTTTAGTATACTGTTGCTCAGTTTATTGATAGAAATGATTTGATTTATAGTGTCAGGGGAGGTAGAGGTGGTTACGGCTGTCGAATTGTTTGATTCGTTAGGTAGTTATTGTGTAGGTCAGGATTGGAATGGGGTGTCTTTGTTATATGGTTGTGGGGGCTGGGCTACAGACCCAGAGTTGGGAGGACCTCATTTAAATCCAGCTTCAGATTCTTACTAGTTATGTGACTCTGGCTAGGCAAATTATAACTTTTGTCTGCTCCAGTTTTCTTATCTGTACAAATGGGGATGATGATAATAGCATTTACCTTTAAAGGTTGTTGTGAGGAGTTTTAATTAAATATATTATATTTTATATATATATATAGTATAACATAATAAATATATATTGTTATTATTGGGGTAATTTGTATGGTAGAATGTTAAACTCGAAGTAAGGAAGATGTAAATTAAAATTGAGCCTTAGTCATTTGCATAATGTATATATAACCCTGGATAAATCACTTAATTTTTATTTGCCTCAGATTCTTCATCTGCAAAATGGGGATAAAAACATCGCCCACCCTCTAGGGAAGCTGTAAAGCACTTAACATAGTACCTAACACATAGTGTTATTTAAGGTGCTATTTAAATGTTATTATTATCATTGTTATCATTATTATAGAATTGTCCTCATTATTTACAAATGACGAAACAGATGCATAGAGAGCTTAAGTAACTTGCTTAGCATCACATAACAAATCAGAGATATAATCTAAAATAAAGTCAGGTCTCTTGCCTGTAGTGCAGAATTCTTTTCACTGAAACACACTATTATCTAACTGTCTGAATGAAGGTTTCTACTAATTCTCTGTATCATACTGGACTTTGTATCATTTGGGCACCTTTCAGAGAGAATATTTTACTGATTCAATTGAGTATAATTGCTTTCCCCTCATGAAGAAAGATAAAGATCCAAATAGGATATATAATTTAGAATGTTTAGGGTTGTTTCTTTAAATACGGGATTTATGGTACATCTGATGGCATAAATAAATGCCTGAATGTGTTGTGACATTACCAAAAAAAAAAAAAATCACATTGAAAAAACCCCACAGATGTAAATATAAACACATTTTGTACATATATATGTATATATACACATACCACATATTTGTGTGTATGTGTGTGTGTGTAGTGTGTGTGTTTGTGTACATGTCAATGTATCTTTTGATGGGGGAGAAAATCTAACTTCACTGAAAAATCTTATGGCTGGAAAATTGCAAAAAACATAAACAACATGCCTGATAGATCTGTACACAAAAATAAATGGCCTCATTCTAAATACAGAAAATCCTATTTATCCCTTCCTGCATCTGCTCCCTTTTTTCTTCCACTAAATATTTTATCCAAGGTGCTGAAAGCAGAATTAAATGAGGAGTTGAAAAAGAAATCACCATAGACCAAATCAGAAGGAAATTCTGAGCTTTTGCCTTGCAAAACTCCTGGTCTGGCTCTGTAATCAGTGCCAAGGTATTTGCATATTATACTTTGTTGGCAGGATTATTATCATTAAAGAGATCTTCAAATCTTTCTAAATCAGTAAAGGAGGGTAGGGGGAGAAAGTTGTATTCGAAGCAACAGGAATGTGGGGCCCTCTCTGTTCCCTAAATAAATCATCTTGCCACAAGATGGCAATCTCTCTTTATTTCTCTGCATGAACAGGAGTTAGGACTTTGCTTTCCTATCTCATTAGTTTGTATTCTCTGCCATGGGCACACACACACACACACACACACACCCCGATAGATCGTCCTTATCATTCTTCTTTCACAGAAACAATCCAAACATTCCTCCATGCTCTTTAAGAAGTAGAAACAGGCCCTGTTCAGGATTCTGGTATCTTCATCTCACCCTGGAAAGGAATAATTCACTATCCTTTCAAAGCTGAAACACTGGATGTTTTCACCAAGGTCTGCCCAGCAATCTTGCCCATAATAGATTTAGAACTGGAAGGAACCTTTAGCGCTTATAAAATGAAAATCCTTGCAGTTTATAAGGCCGGATGAAAGGCAGAGTGTGAAGATCTTTAAATATTTAACTAAAGTGTCTGGATTTGATCCAAAAGGCAATTGGGAGCCCTTGTGGCTTAACAAGTAAGGGAATGACACGGTCAGAGATGTTTAAGTATTGAATGGAGAGAGCAGGAAGGAGGTAGGAAAATGGGTTCTAGTGACAAATTTGACAGCAGTCTTCAAAATGCCATTTAATGCCTTTGTCTTTCAGTTTGTTCATTTATTAAACAGGAATAATATTATTTGTTTTGCTCAGCTCATAGGATAGCTACAAAAGTCATAGGAGGTAAAAGATGAAAAAATCTGTGAGTCTAGAGATAACTAAATGGCTCAGTGGACACAATATTGGGCTTGGAATCAAGAAAATCTGAGTTTGATTGTGACCTCCATTACTTACTAGCTATGTGATTCTAGACAAATCACTTAATCTCTCGGAGCTCTTGTTTCCACATCTGTAAAACAGGAATAATAAACTTAACTCCCATGTTTGTTGTGAAGAACAAAGGAGCTAATATATGGAAAGCACGTTACAAATCTTGAAGTAATATATAAATAGCATATTATGAATGTTAAATTAAAATGTTTAGTTATTAATCAAAATGTTGATCAATTAAATTATTTATGAATTAAAATATTATTTTATAATTAAAATTCAGTGTAAATATAAAGGGCAGATAGATGGCACAAGGGTTAGAGCATCAGGCTTGGATTGAGTTCAAATTTAGTCTCAGACATGCAACAGCTGTGTGACTTTGGGCAAGTCATTTAAACCTGTTTGTCTCAGTTTCCTCATTTGTAAATGAGCTGGAGAAGGAAATGGCAAACTACTCCAGTATCTTTTCCAAGAAAACTTCAAATTGAGTTACAGAGTCACACATGACAGAAACAACCAAACAACATCAAAATAACATTAAGAATTATTACCCTCCTCCTTATTAAGAGAACCAGGTGAGATCATCATCATCATTAATATTGTTCCCATTCTTTATAAATGATGCCCAGAGAAGTTAAACAAATTATTTAGAGTCACACTATAAGACTTAACTGGAAACATAATTTATTACATACTTAAAAGACAAGCACCAACACCAACACTGTTCCTTTATGCCTCTCTTTAACTTTCAGCTAAAATAAGATGTTTGAGCAATTAATCCAAAATTCTTTTTCCCCTTCTTTTTCTTTTTTGTGTCCTTTGGACCAAAGGCATTATCTGTTTCTGGAAAAGTAAGTGGGTGAAATGCTTCTTTTCCCTATTACTTTGAAACAGGATTGGAAGATGTACCATTAGAGTATTAAGGATCTTTCTTTTTGATAATGCAAAAGGCTCCCAAACGTATACTTTCTAATCCCTTTTTAAACTTTATCCCCTTTTGGTGGGGAGTTTTTTCAAACTGCTCTAAATGCTCTCTGAAACAAAAGTAATTATGTTAAAAAATCCATAGATGAAAAGAGAACTTGTATCCCCAAGGAGAAGCTGACAGGCCCAAGTCCTAGAGATAAAATATTAAATCCCCAAGATAGGAAAGCAATTGAACAAATTATAGTTGATGGAAAAGGTCTCCTATTCAACTTGTCGTTCTGAGAACTTCACATCTAACCATTCATAAGCATTTCTTTCTCCATTCATTTTCACCTTGGTGAACAATAGGTTTGCATTTAGGAGATCTGGGTTGAGTTCTGAGTTCTGCTATTTAACTTCCATGACACTCAGGACAAGGCACCCACCCTCTTTGTGGGTGATTTGCTGTATCTATAGTATAGGAACAATGAAATCTGCCCTCCCTATCACACTGAGAGGTTGTGAGGAAAGTGCTTTGAAAGCTGAAAAAACATTACATGAATATGATCAGTAAGCTTCTTAAGGGAAGGGTTTTTTCCCTACTAGGAGTTCTAAACCTGACTCTGTGAGCATGATATTTTAATATTTTGATAACTTTATTTCAATATAATTGGTTTCCTTAACAAACATATATCTTATTTTATGCATTTAAACTATTAATTTTGATCAGGGATCCACATTCTTCATCAGACTTTCAGAGGGATCCATCACACAACAAGAGGGAATGGATGACTGTTAGAAAAAAAAAAAGCCTTAAAAACAAGAATAAGTCCTATTTATCTTTTTATCCCAAAGGTTTAACATAGTACCTTTCATCCAGTGCTTATCATGGTGCCTAGCATTAATAAATGCTGGATGATTTGTTAACTTGTTGATTTGCACACAGATGGCATCGCAGAAATATGTGAATAAACAGTTTTGTGTAGGGTCAGATCTCCCCAGCTAGGTTGCAAGATGGCACAGTGATTGAATCCTGGACCTGGAGTGAGGAAGATCTGAGTTCAAATCTATTCTCAGACTCTGTGTCGTCCTGGGCAAGTCACTTCAATTCTATCTGCCTTTTTTTCTTCAACTATAAAATGGGAATAATAAGACCACCTACCTCCCAGAGTTGTGAAGATCAAATGGAATAAAATGAATTTATGAAGTACTTAGTATAGCACCTGGTACACAATATGTTGTTAAGTTCTTTCAATTGTGTCTCATTCTTAGAGTTTTCTTGGCAATAATATTTTTGTTTTACATTTCCTTCTCAACTAGTGAGGAAACTGAAGCAAACAGAATTAAGTGACTTGCCCATAGTCACAATTGTCACACAATCATTTAGTGTTTGAGATTGAAGTGGAACTCAGATGACTCTTCCTGACTCCAGGTTCATCACTCTACGCATTGCACTACCTAGTTGCTCTTGGTATATAGTAGGTAATTAATAAATGGTAATTTCTTCCCTCTACTTTTTCCTTCCCTCTTCTCCTTCCCTCCTTTCCTTCCCTTCCATTCTTTTCTTTTTTCTTCCTTCCCTTTCTCCTTCCTCCCTCTTTCCCTTCCTTTTTTCCATCTTCCTCCTTCCCTCCTTTTCTCCATTTCTCTCCCTTCCTTCCTTCATTGCCTCTTCCCTTTCTCCCTCCTTTCATTTCTTTTTTCCTCCTTCCCTTGCTTCCTTCCTTCCTTTCTCCATTTCTTCCCTCTCTTTCCTTCCTTCCTTCCTTCCTCCCTTCCTTCCTCCCTTCCTTCCTTCCTCCCTTCTTTCTTTCTTTCCTTCCTCCCTCCCTCCCTCCCTCCCTTCCTCCTTCCCTTGCTTTGCTTTCTTGGAGATAGACATCATGTCTTAAATACTACTCAACACTTAATTTTGTAATCTTACAATATCTATGACATGGTATCCATAGTACTGGGCACACAGGAAGCACTCATAAATATCTGTTGAACAAAAGTGGCTCATAATCAGGCTATCATCTGAATCTTGAAAACATCTTTACTGAAAGATTTTTCTTGTAACCTATTTTTTTCCTAATGAAATCTGATCTACAAAACAACACAGGTAATCTGAGGGAAAGTCATGTGATAATGAGTAAGCCTAACATTGTATGAAACTAGCAAGGGGAAGGAGAAGAGAGGATTGAGGAGGAAATTGTAGAGTTGCTCTGTTTAGATCAGAACCTCAATCAGCTAGTTAGGTTGAGAAAGAGAACTCTCTAGATAGGTCAAGATTTTGTTCTAGGGGCGGGAAGGAAAGAGTCCATTACCTGGCAGAAGTTGTACTCTAACTGGCCAAATCTGTACCATTTGAACAAAAAAATCTATTTAAAGTCAGAACACTTTATTGGCTTGGTGTCGACACAGCTGTTTGGCTTTTTCTTTTGATAAACTGACTGCCAGATGCATCGATCCCTACAAAGATGACAATGTGGCAAATGGGCACGATTTTCCAACTGCCAGAAGTCCATCAAGTCTTTAGAACATGCCCACATGTGTATGTGTTTTTGTGTTTGTGTGTGTGTGTCTTTGTATGTTTGTGGTGCTGTCTGTTGGGGGTAGGTATGGGAGTTCCAAGTCCTAGAACTACATTCTCCAACAGAAAAAATTCAGAGTGTGGGCAAGTGCTGGGGAGAGAGTCAAACCCTCTCATTTCATTAGGGTAGGGAGATTTCCATGGAGTAACTCCTTCCACCAAGGTGAGTCAGCCAACTTATCCCTAAGTTATAGTCCTGATCTACAGTCAGGTGTTCTGGTAGATTCCAGAGGCAGTATTTGAACTGAGGTCTTCCCAATTACAAAATTGCCCTTAAGATTCCATTATTAATTAATTCTCTGTGACTTTAATGTGACCCTAATTAGAGCACTGAGGTAAGAAATGACTTCAGTGTGAACTAACCTGGAAATACCTGGTATAGCTGGTTTATGGTGGCCCTGCCTGCCCTTAGAAATGCACTGAGGTCTGGCATAATGGAAATGTATCCAGTCTGCTGGAGATCACTGGGAACTTAGAAGCCACTCAGTTCAACTACCCACCCATTTGATAACTTTTTTCTCCATCACTTTGAGAAACAGCTCTTCAGTCTCAGCTCAAACACTTCAATTAATTTCCCATAGCATCATATTCCAGCTATATTCCAGATTACTTACTCCTCCCCATTGCCCTTATTTTATACATAAAAAAGTTAAGCTCATAAAAGTTGTGACTTTCCCAAGATTAAACAGGTAACAACTTTTCTTTTTTCTTTCATCTATGTCAAATTTGAACACAGGGAATGCTTCAGTTTTGCCTTGGGTTTTTGAATGACTGATGTTAGCTACCAAAAGCTTGTTGACATGTACAGGATGACTTGGGGAATTAGCATAATGCCTCTAATTTAGATGGCTCTGGGAGTAAGGAGTTCTTTATTATGGCAAATTGAAAGCTGCCTCCTTATGACTTTTTTCTTCTAAAGCAAAGGTCTTCAGAGTTGGCACCACAATCTGTGGGATAATCCTAAAAGGTAGGTAATCAGCCAATTAGAGAGAAATGAAAACATTATATATCCCTGATCCTCACCTCTTTCTCAATGATGGGCTTGTCTTTAACTACACTAACTTTTGAATACTCTGTTTCTCCCCTCACATAACTGAATTTTGATGGCTGTGCCAAGTGTTGTCCTCTAAAGGTTGATATAATCTAATCTGACCCAGATACTCACAACTGCTAAGCAGATTGATTTCTTATCCCCAAGGCAGGGTATTTCTCCTTTTTCCCCAAACACACTACATTTTTTTGATGTGTGTCAAAGAATGAGGAGCATAGGATGAACTGGGATGAATTACATTATTCTCCTCATCCCCCACCTTCTAAATTTCTTTATTTTTATGGAAGATACCACAATCCTTCCCACATTCCAGATTCTCAACTTCTTTATTCTTTACTTCTCACCCAGTTGAAAGTTCCAACAACTCTTAATTTCCATATTGTATGGTCTTGTCTCAGTCTTCCTTCTTGAACTCTGCAGTATTCACTGCTGTTAACACTTTCCTTCTCTCTGGATCATTTCTGTTGCTGCTCTTTCTCTCGGTTTTCTGATACGTGTGATCACTCATTCCTAGTCTCCTTTGCTGGATCATCAATCTTAGCATATATTTCATGTGGGCATGTCCTCTGTCCTGGGTCCTTTTCTCTCTGACCATTCATTCACTTGGAGATTTCATCAACTCTCATGGGCTTAATTATTGTGTCCATGCAGATGAAACCCAGGATTTATACATCCAGATTTAATCTGCCTCCTTAAGCCTAGTATCACCCCACAATTATCTATTGGACACTTCAAAGTGGATGCCCTCAAATCTCAAATTCAACAGTTCAAAATAAAACTCATTACCTTTTCCTCCAAACCCCACCCCTCTTTTAAACTTCTCTGCTTCTGTTGAAGATACTAACTAGATTTCAAGTTTTCAACTTTGGAGTTACCCTTGACTCCTGACCTCTCCTTACCCCACATATCCAAGAAGTTTCTGTTATTTCTATTCCCCAATATCTTGCTCTTGCTCTCTGATCTTTCTTCATACAACCATTCATACAAGAGCTTCATACAACCATTATCCAAGTTCAGTTCCTCAAAACCTGTCACCTAGAATATATTAAGAGCTTCCTAATAGTTTTCCCTTCTTCAAGTCTTTCCCCACTCCAATATATCCTCCATAAGGCTGCCAGAGAGATTTAGAAATAATAGCAATAATAATAGCTAATATTTATGTAGTACTTACTATGTGCTAGGCACATAGTGCTTTACAAATATTACCTCATTTGATCCTCATGAACATCCTGTGACATGGTGTGTTATTACCATTCTCATTTGACAGATGAGGAAACTGAGGCAAATATAAGTTAAATGACTTGTCCAGGGTGACAATAAAGTGTCCAAGAGTAGATATGAATTCAGATCTTCCTGATTCTAAGCATGATGCTATGTTACTAAGTTGCCTCTGAATTTGCTAACCATGTCATTCCCTTATTAGATAAACCTCAATACCTCCCTATTGACTCTAAGACAGATAATATTTCATTTACCTTATCCTTTTAAATCCTTTTACATTTTGATTTCAATTTCAGTTTTATATGTATACAACTATAAATATATTAACATATAATTTATAAATAAAAAATATACTTATCTTAGGGATGAATGCATGACATTTTTATACTGATAGCGCTATATGATTAAAAAAAAGTTTTCAGGCTAGTATGCTAGTCATGCAGATTCTCATCTATTTCCTCCTCCTCTTAATAAGATATTACCTACAACCAAAAGAGTTGTCATTTCATTCATACACCCCAGGATACCTGACAGCCCCAAACAAACACTTCACAGAATAAGAAAACAATGAGAAGAAAAGGCTGCTTTCTAAAATATTACCTATTCAATTTGACAAATATTTATTAAATATATAACACATTGCCCACGTAAATGTCACTATTTTATTATATATACAAAACTGAATCAAGTAACTGAAATCACTATCAAGTATGTTTACAATACTAGCATTAAAATCATAGAGCCTGAGGCTTAGAAAGAACTTGAGAGATGATTTAGTCCAATTGTTCATCTAAGAGATGAAGAAATTGAGGTCCAAAAACATTTAGTAATTTGTGCAAGTTCAGTAAGTGGGGGGAGGGCTATGGTAGTTCCAGAATCCAGATCCAGTCCAATAGTTTCCTCCTAGAACCTGACTTTGGTATTGGATATTCACAGGGATTTATGGGAGGGGAATCTTAGGTACAGTCAATCAGTAGGTGACCAGACTGCAACTTTATTTACTGCCCACAAGGAAACGTCATTAGGAAAGTTTGCTCATATTGCTTATCTGAATTAGAGGAAGCTTGCTAAAATGAGGATGATCTGGAGATCCTAGCATTCGTTGCAGAACTGAATAAACCAGTACTGGTATATGGGGACTTTCCAGTGCATAAGTCAGGTCAAACAGGGGGTCAAACATGGAGTCACTTTTGTTTACTAGAGCCTAGCAATAGGCCTGTCCTCATGTGGTTGTAATAGCAAAACCAGGAAGACTAGCAATTAAACTATAATGGCAAGAATACAGAACTAGAAGTCAGCCAGTCAATTCTTGAGGCAGGAGCTGTTTTGTCTGTGCACAGGACAATACCTTGCACATAATAGGTGGTCAATTAATAAATATTTTTGAGGTTCATGGATTAATTCTAGTTCTTCTATTAACTAGATACATAATCTTGGAGAAAGTGCTAAATAATGGGGGTGGGCAAGATGAGCCCAGAGGCAGCTGAGGGCACAATGGATACAGTGATGAATCTGGAGTCAAGAAGACCAAAGTTCAAATCTGGCCTTGGACACATAATTGTGCATGGCCCTGGACAAGTCTGCCTCAGCTTTCTTCATCGGTAAAAGTAGAGATAATAATAATATGTACTCCAAAGTTGCTGGAAAGGTAAAATGAGATAATATTGGTAAAGACTTTTGCAGACCTTAAAGTACTCTGTAAATGCTAGTGATAATGACAATTGATTTCCAAGGTTCTATTCACAGATGCTAGGATACCCTAAGTAGTATAATTTTTCTTTTAGAAAAAATGTATAATAAATGATACAGTTTACCAAGCTAAAGATACTTAGAATATCACAAAGGATACTAAGGATATCATAAAGCCCACACCCACATCCATATACCTCCCCTAGATATATTTATCCTTTATCTAACCATCAATCATTAGCACACAGCCATATTAGAATATAGCCATTGTGTATATTATCAGCAGAAAATTTATTTTACTTATTCTTTTAAAATCAGGTAATGATTTTAGAAAAAAAATACCTGAAGGTCAAATAACTGGTTGTGGAATTGAGTTCTTGGATTTGTATTTTTATAAGTTTTATTGGTGCCTATATTTCCTGATACAACTTTTTCAGTCTCTCTCTCCACCCTAACTCTCTCTTGAAATAAGAAACTGTCAAAAATGGCTGACATTATAACTGCATCAAATCATGCATGCACCATTCTGTACCTGTGTCTTCCCACTCCCACTCCATTATAGCCATTAAAGTCAAAGTGGAAAAAAATTCAAATCTTTCAATTTGGGGGGTAAAGGGGTTGCGGAAGGAGAAACGTGCTTTGTCATTTATCTAAACTTTCAGATCAAGTTTGGTCATTGCAGTGATCTGTATTGAGCTGTCTGGGGTGCTTTCATATACCTTTTTGTAACATTTTGTAGTTTTTTTTGGCCATTTAGAAAAATTCTTTTTTAGAGGTTGTTGACATTTCTTCTTTTTTTTTTTTTATCATTCTCAGTATATCCTTCTCTGAGTCTGAGTTCATTAAAAAACTTTAAAAAAAATTAAAATATTTTGGGGGGTTCTAAAATATTCATTGAGTTTTATTATGAGAAACAAGCAAGCAAAGAAGGAACAAATATTTACTAAGTACCTACTCTATGCTAGACACTAATAAATGATTAATAAATTTTACCTTGTTTGATAATCACAACTCTGTGAGACAGCTGTCATTGTGATCATCATTCTTAAAGTAGAAGAACTGGGCTAATAACAGAGGTTAACTGATTTGTCCAGGGTCACACAGCTCATCAGTGTCTGAGTTCTGTTCACTTAACAACCTGTGTATCTTTCTTATTAGCTAAAAGTACTGAGATTCCCACCTTGAATCTAAATCATGTGTTGCCATTAACTAGCTCTGGAACCTTGGACAGCTCATTTTACTACTCTGGGCCCCAATATCTTTATCCATAAAATGAAAGGGCTGAGTTAGAAGCTTTAGTCGCTCTCACTGTCTCAGCTGTATGGTATTCACTGCAGACCTTGAATTGGGAGCATACATTTAGTTTGGTTCTATGTCATCCATCACCTGATCAGATCCAATCAGGTTTGGAAATGATTCTCTTCCCATTGTGCAATTAGAAAGATATCCAGATGGAACCACTGCCAATTCTGTACAGAAAAACAAAGAACTTTTAAAATGAAAGATGCCGACCACAAGGTGGCATGTAGAATTCATAAATCTGTCTCAGTAGAATCAAAGCCAGAAACATTGATTATGTCAGCCTCTTACAGGCAAGGTTTCACTCCTTCTTCCTAGACCAAAGTCATTTGGCATAAAAAGTGGATTTATGATGATCAAAGTTTAGAAACTCAGCTCTTTCTTCCTAATATTGTCTCAGTATGAATGAAATATTTATGTGTATATGTATTCTCTCTTAAAATGTGTATAAAACAGAGATAAAACAGATGCTAGTTCTATCTGAATAATCATACAGACTTGCTATATGACCTTGAATAAATAAATTACTTTAATTTCTGTTCTTCTATTTATTAATTTTGCAAACTAGATTTCAAAATGGGAGGCTAGGAAGATGAAATTAGGTTTTAAAAAAAGGAATATAGGTCTCTTCAAACTCAGACATTGATGAGCTGTGTGACCCTAGACAAATCAGTTAAACTCTGTTGTTAGCCCAGTTCTTCTACTTTAAGAATGATGATCACAATGACAGCTGTCTTACAGAGTTGTGATTATCAAACAAGATAAAATTTATTAATCATTTATACAGTGTCTAGCATACAGTAGGTACTTACTCAAAAGCTGTGGAATCTTTAGAAATAAGTATTATATGAATATAACCTTCCATTTGGGTTATTTTATTACCTCCTTAACAGTTCATTCCTAAGTATTTCTTAAGTACCCTATGGGTGCTGGGTGCAAAATAAAACCATCTCTGCACTCAAGTAGTTTATATTTTAATGGAGAAGTAAGTACAGATATAATATGGCAACAGCCAGCATCACCTAGAGCTTTAAGTTTTGCAAAGTGTTTGACTTATACTACACACCTATAAATATAAAGAAAAAAGGGGGCAATTAGGTGGCACATTGGATAGAGCACCAGCCCTGAAGTCAGGAGGACCCGAGTTCAAATCTGAACTCAAACACTTAATACTTCCTAGCTGTGTAACTTTGGGTAAGTTACTTAACTACAATTACCTCAGGGGAAAAAAGAGATAAAAGATACAAAAAAAATTCAAAGTTGTGAAAGCTAAGATACTTTATAAAGTAGGACACAAGAAGTTGGCAAGAAGGGATTATCAAGAATAACTTGATGTAAAGGTAATTTTGAACTAAGTTTTGAAGAAAAGAAGAATTCTTTTCGGTCAAGGTTCCGGTCAAGGCAGATGGACAATATATTTTAAGCGTGGAGATTAGACAGTTCAAAGGCAAGGAGATGGGAAATTTGAGTGTCATGTGTGAGGAATAGTGCAAGGGTTAATTTGGCAAGGCTGCAGAGTATGGGAAAGAATATGGAACAAGGAGGTAAGAAAGTTAGACTGGGAAAACTGTGAAGGACTTTCAACACTAAAGGTAAGAATTTATATTTTATCCTAGTGGCTTTAGGAAATCATTGAAATTTATTAAGTAAAACAGTGACACTGTCTTATCTGTGGTTAAGGAAGCCACTTGGAGAGTTGTTTGGACAACTAGATTTGAACAAGCAGGGAGAGGCATGAGCCAGTGAGACCATGAGATGCTGTTGCAATCATTTAGTAAAAAGACAAGTTAGAGCCTGAATTAAACTGAGTAAGTAAGTGCAAAATATCTAGAAAGTAGCCCATGAATGGATGGTGCACATAGGACACTAACAAGGAGCCGGCACTTCCTAGGGAAGGAGGTAAAGAGAGGGAGCATTAATAGCACAGTCTTTATCCAGGATAAAGGTATTAAGGTAGGAGATAAGCTGTTAACTAAAGTGATTATGTAGTATAAAGGACAATATTTTTGAGAATTACCAGACCTTATGTAATTTTTAATTTAGAAGGGATTTTAAGATTTTTTAGTCAAAGCATAATTTTACAGATGAATAAACTAAAGCCCATAACCACTAAGTGCTGTGGCTGATGTCATACACTCAGTCAGTGACAGACAGAAACAGTTTTCAAATCCATATTTTCCATGCCTTGGGACAGGGTGTTTTAGTCTACAAATGAATGGAAAAGTTAAAGAATTGCCCCTAATTTTAAAAAATGTTTTAAAAATTCATTTCAAAACCCAGATATTTATCAAGAGGCAGTTTGATGTAGAATAGAAAATGATGGCCTGGGAGTCAGGAAGACCTGAATCTGAATTTGTACACACTAAGTTGTCTGACTTTAGACAAGTTATTTAACTACTCAGTTTCTACTTTCTCATATGGTACAATAAAAATAATAACAGCACTCTCCCCTTAGGGTTACTGTGAGGCTCAAATGAGATAATGCTTGTAAGTCATTTTGCATGCCTTAAAGTCCTATCTATCATCAGTAGCTTACTTATATTACATATTAAAAAAAAAAAAAACAAGCAAAAAAAAAACATGTAAGGAAAAGAGAAAAGTAACATATTACAAATGGTGGGATTTCAGGCAGGCAGGGACCTATTTGCTAGAGGATAGCTCCCTCAAATTGCTCCTTCACAGCTGCCTCTGGCTTTGACTATGTGGCCAGTCCAGACTGATTTAATTAAGATAAGGCTTCTACAAGATTCAGGGGCTTGCTGCCGACCCCACCTTTGCACTCCAGTAACACTGATCCTTATTGTTTAGTGCTTCCAGGAGGAAAAGGCTTTTTATGTCTGGTTGCAGATTGTGCAGGATTTGGTATTCTGTATTTCAAAATCTATTAATGGTCTCTAGTGCTCCTCCTATCTGCTACTTTAATAATTCATCATCTTGAAAGAGGGTGTTTACATCACAATGGAGTACATTCCGCTTTTTCTGCTATTAATTGTACTAGGAGAGTATGATCAGAAGGTAGACAATGGCTTTACTTTTGCCAGGTCGCCATCATCCTAAGTTTATTTGATTGAGAATATTTTACAAAGTGAGGACTTTTTGTGGGATGAAGAGGGAATGGGGAAGCATAAAAGAACTCAATCATGGGATGAGAAGCTCAAATCATGATCTGTTGCCCTCTTAGATGCACCAGAAGTGCCCCCATAAAAATCTATAACAATTCTCTAGAACAGTACCAATCAAGAGGACTTAAGGTAGTGTGGGGAGAAGAGGCCTGAATTAATATTTAAGATCTGGGATCATCTCCTGACTTCATCAATGATGGGACTATGTAATCAGTCATTAAATCTCTCTGAGTCTTGGTTTCTTCATCTGTAAAATGGGAATAATTATTAATTAACATGAACGATAATATTAATAATAACTGGATGAGAGATAGAGAAAGAGTAAATCAGGAAACTGTGTATTAAAACTGTTTTTGACACACACTAGCCATGGCACTATCAGCAAATTCTTTAATCCCAGTCATTCCTGAGGACTCAAAATTACAGATAACTCAAGCATTCGCATCATTGGAGAAGTTTCTGTCCTGGGTGTTCCTATCAATAACATCACAGATTTGGTAATTACCCAAGATAATAACTGCATATGTGCCATATAGAAAGCTATTGAGAGGCAAATGCTTTGTAAGCCATGAAGCCTCATATGAAAAAGAATCATGATACTGTTCCATCTTTGCCGAGCCGGCTATCCTAGGAGTTTTAACAGAAGCCTAAAATAAATAGCATCTTTGGTCCATGGTGCTTTTTTTTTTTTTTTTAACCTCTTTAGAGTCCAAGAGAACAAAGACTTTAGACAGAGGTAACTTTGAAAGTCTGTGCAATGCCCAAATGATGATTAAGAGAAAGTGGTTATTAGGTACTTTTAAAATGCAACCCTCCACTTGAATGCCCCCTAGGGTGCAAATGCAATAAAATGTAACATTAATTAAATGCCAAAACAACCAGAGGGGGCAATTAGTAAGGAAGTAAAGAATGCAGCAGGAAAACAATGAGAGAGAAGCAGAATTAAAGGGGAAGATTAAAAGCAAGGAAGCCTCTTCCCAGTCTCTCTCTTGGGGAAGATAAACATTCAACCAACCATTATGTCTTTTATATGCTCATTGATAGGTCTGACATGCCATGGAGTTTTCAGCTTCTGTGTGTGTGTGTGTATACACATACATAAAACATAAAACAATATATAATATACATATCTATATGTATATATAGAATATAGATGTGTGTATATGTATATATACATATACATATATATGTATATATGTAGAAATCTTCTCAATTGGCTTTTAGTAGCCATAACAGCCAAGGCCAAATGGACTGTTTATAAGATTCTGCTGTTTCTAGTCATAAGAAAAAATGCACTAAATCACTATTGATTAGAGAAATAAAAATTAAGACAATTCTGAGGGGCCACATAACACCTCCCAGATTTCCTTAAGAAAAAAGAAAGAAGAAAGAAAGAAAAGAAAGAAACAAGCATTTATTAAGCATCTATTCCAGACATACACTAAATGATTTATAAATATCTCATTTCATTCTTTCATAGTCCCTATCTTATAGCTGAGGAAACTGAGACAGGCACAGTTAAGTGACTTGACTAGGTTCACACTGTTAGTGTTTGAGACAAGACTTAAATTCACTCCAGTTACTGTAGCATGTTCTCTGCTGTACCACTGAGCTGCTCCATATCCAATTACCATAAGGATCATTTTGATCTGCTCCCTTATCATAACTAGATGCATGAAATGCTGAAACCAGAGTCCCTGATTCTGAGTTCTTTCTACTATTTCATGCTGCCTCTTGGCATCAAGTAAGCCTTGCTGCTTGTCCTGCTTTAAATCTTAACTTCAATACAATCCTACACAATTCTGAATACATAAGAGTAAGATTGATAGATGGCCTGATGCAAAGTGGTCCCTATGGGACAATTTTATCTTGCATTACTCTGCTTTCACTTTACCATCAAAATCCTTCCAGAATTCTGAATCCTGTCCTTGAATTTGAATCCCTATGACCAAGTCCTTAAAATCAGATGCTAGCATTTCCTCAATCTTGCCCATAGGCTAATGGACTCTGTTCATTGCCTACTAATAATCCTTTCTATTCCTGAAACTTTACTTGTTAGTCAGAGATTGCATCTGCAGATATCCACATTTTGCCTAATACAAGAGAAATATTATTCTGATTGACTACCTATGTAAATTTTCCCTGTGATTTTTTTTTTTTTCCAGCCGCTGGACCTTGGTTATCCCTAGTGAGTCCCCTGGTTGACTGAATCCTGATGATGACACAATGAATGTCCACATTTGGCTATGTCACAAGGATATTCTATATCTGTATCTATATTTACACCTAGAGTACATATCTAAAACTTTCTGTCTAAAGAGGAAAATCCATGTTAGCCTATATAAAAGTTATATATGGTGTGACATTTTTAACTAGTCCATAGGCTAGAACTGTTTTACTCTGAAGGCATCCAGGTGGCACAGTGGATATAGTGCCAGATCTGGAGCCAGGAAGACACATCTTCCTGAAACAATTGAACCTCAAATTTAACTCTTTGTTAAAGTTGTGAGAAGGCTGTTTCTAACAACGATGCTACTGTCCCATTACCTCTCTCAACTCTGGAAAGAAGTTTAAACTGAGAGATAAATCATTTTCTATGATTATATATTGACTTCAGCTTAGAATCTTACTCTCTTTCCCTTGTATCCCAATTAAGGGGAATAGCAAAGAAAAAGGAAATGAGTAGAAAGGCAGGGAGCAATGTAACTCCAACATGGTGATCAAGAACTCCAAAATAAATCACCTGATGGTGCAACTTGGTATCCAAAGTTCTCTCAGGGAATATTTACTGGGCATCCATGTTGTATCTAAATTGCACTGAAAGGGGTAGGGCCTAATAGAGAGACAAAGGGATCTGTTCTCAAGAGTAATTGTATTTCAAAATGTGAAATACATCTAGTAAGTGCTGTAAATATTTAGAAGACCAAGAGATCTGTGGATAATGAAAAGCTGATGGAAGACTACATGGAAATCAAGTTTTCTAGGGCAGTACTTGGTAGCACTCACCCTTATAGAACAGGCAGCACCTGAAATCATAAGACAAATAGTACATGCTAAGGTATTGAATTGGAATGAATGTGTCACGAGAAGGAAACAATGCAGACACTGGGTGGATTAGAGTGGAAGGTACATTTAGGGGCAGCTGTGGATGTTTGACTATGTAAGACAGGCTCAGATTGCAGAGGACCTCAGAAGGTTGGGATTTAGATGGACATATCTCATTCTGCCATGTGTGTCCAGCATGTGTGATTCCTGTGTTAGAGTGTTGCTCCTATAGAGATAGATGTGCAAAGAACTCAAAGCATTATCTTACCAAATCAGAAAAAGCAATAAGGTTGAATGGAACTTATTTGGTCATTTTGTCAATCTCTTTGTTAATACCAAACTGCTCCCTATCGAGCCTTTTAGAAAGCAATCATACTTCATGTCTATCTACTAGGTAAAATTTACATGCGATCCAAGTCAAGATTATTAATATTTTATGGGATTGGAGTCCAGTCTAGGCAGGTAAAATTCTCATTTCAGTTACATTAAATAAGAAAGCATTAAGAACACTGCTTGAAATGATTGCTATTTGATTCAGCAGATACCCCACTGCATCACACCTCCAAGAAGCAGCCAATCTGTCCCATTGAAGCTTTGCCAGACACTGATTGAATTATGGATACTTTCATCATTACACTCACTTTCAAATCCTCTTTTGGAAATCAGAGATGAAGCTGAATATCATTTTTTAAAAAACCTACTTATTTCTATAAAAGACCTTGTGGTATCATTTGCAGTTACAAGATACTTGGTGCTCCAGGGCAAACTATTTTTTTTTTTCTCCCCACCAGGTGTCAGTGAAAAGGAAGAGGATTGTAGGTTATATTAGCAATGGCAAAAGTCATAATGGACACCCAAATAGAAACCTCTGTGTCCAATTTGCAAGCAGGTCAGGTTTCCAGAGGTGATTCATAGGTAGGTTGTTTGGAATGTGGAATGCAGTTTTCCCAAGAATCAATGTAATCAGAGTTCCTAAGCTAACCTACAAAAATCCTGATTAACTCAAAATATTACTGAATTTAAGTAAAAGCAGTCTGTCTCTCCCACTCCCTTCAACCTTTTAAAACCACAAAGGATTCCTGGGCACTTTCTGATAAAGCAGATAGCTATAAAATGACTTTTATTTTTGCACAAGAACAATGTTATAATTAGAGGTTGCATTACTGGCCAAGAGCTTGGCATCAAAGAAAACATAGGTATAGCCAACAATATATCATAAAAGAAAAGACCCAATAACTATAAAACTGGAGAATAATTTAAAAGAGCAATAATATACTTTAAGTCTTACAAAAAGCATAAATATCTGCAGACCTTGATTTTACAAGGTGTCCAAAAGTACTTTAGCCTAGACATACAGCACATAAACACAACTCTACTCTATCATAAATTTTACCTAGAGTATGCTAGGAAGAATAAACATCGATTCTGCACTGTGTTTACATTTTTGAATTTTAAAGGATTTTCTGAGGATGATTTGGATTACCTAAGAAACTTTTGAGTTTATGCTTCATTTTTTTTCCCAATAAATTTCTCTACAGCAAGCTGAGACACTTTAAAAGCACTGCATTGTTCTTCAAGTTATGTTTAAAATATGGAGGGAATGAATAAATGTTATAGTATTACCACAGAATTTCAAACTGGACTCAGAGATCATCTAGTTCAGCTACCTTTTTTTAATAGGTGAAGAAACAGGTACAGAGAGGTTTTAAGCAACTTGCTCAAGCCATGGGACAATTTAGGTAGCTCAGGGGTTAAAATGCTGAGTCTGAAGTCCAGAAGACTTGAGTTCAAATTCAGATTGAAACATTTATACACTGTATGAGTCTGGCTAAGTCACTTGACCTCTGTTTGGATCAGTTCTCTCATTTGTAAAATAAGAGTAATAATAGCACTTATCTCCTAGGGTTGTTCTTTGCAGATCTGCAAAGTGTTTAGCATAGTGTCTGGCACACAGTAGGTACTTCTAAATACTTGTTCCCTTACCCCCAAACCTGCATACAGTTAGGAGTAGAATCCAGGTTTCCCAACTCTAAAGCTAACATAGTTCTCACTATACTCTATAATTATATTTCTCAATTTGAATAAAAATCATGAGCATTATTTTTCTCCTTTACTTGCTTAATTTGTTCGTTTATAGAAATGCATATAGGTAGCTAATCAATATCCACCCAAATAAATGTCACTTGGAAACAAGAGCTTTTTCAGTCACTTTCTCATCCTTCAGTGTCACACAGGTTACTTGATACTTAAAATCATCAGTCCAATTTCATTTTTTTTAAATTCATAAAAGCAATTACTAGATTTTAAAAGGAAATATTCAAATACTCACAGAATCACTGAATTTTTGAATTGTGAGAGACCTTGGGGACCATCTAGTTCATCCCATATGAGAAGAATTTCATTATTGCATACCTGAGAAATGGCCACTCAGCCTCTTCTTGAGGATCCAGTGATGAGATACTCATTCTAGCTAACATTCTACTTTTAAACAGCTTGAATCATCAGAGTTTTCCTGATGTCAAGACTAGATCTGATTCTTTGCAACTTGTCTGTGTTCCTAATTCTTTCTTCTGGAGCCAAATAGAAATCAAATCCTTTTCCCATGTTTTTTCAGAATGATTGTTGTCTTACTATGATCCACCCATCTTGTACTGGTTATTTTGGTGGCCAAGTATAAGACTTTTTATTTATCTCCACTGAATTCTATCTTACTAAGTTCAGTCCAAGGTTCTAGATTGTCAAGATCGTTATTGACAGCTATAGTTGTCACTAAACTGGAATAAACCAGTATTGTGCCTATGCATACAAGGATTGAATGGGTACTTGCAGTGAGAATGTAAAAGCCATGGAAGTGAGAAGGCCAGTAGCATAACTACTTTAAGTAAGAGAAATACTCTAGGACTTTATAATCTTTTAAAACAGCCTTTGGGAAATGTATTCTGTGTACAAATTCAAGATATAAGGGAGAAATTTCTCAGACAAATACCTTTTCTGTCTCTTCTATTATCATCCATCATGGAGAAGGAGGAGCTTAGCATTGTTGGCAAAACAAAAGAGACTTTGGGAATGTGATTCTGGTAAGGGATCTTATAGGAACTCAAATGTGGATAGACATGTATATGTATATCACTTGCAGAAGTCATCTCAAGAATGATGAAGAATATAGTGTCCCAAAAGTCTTAGTGCAGTTTTAAACTTTAATAACTTCTTAAGATTTAATGCTACAACTTAGAAAACATCATTTGGAAATTCGATTACCTAAATTTCTTTTTCAGTTATTTAGTTTTGTGAATTTTGAATTGTTGTCAATGTTAGGTCATTTTTTTGTGATGTCCAACTCTCCATAATCCTATTTGAATTTGATTTTCTTGGCAAAGATACTGGAGTGGTTTGCCCTTTCTTTTTTCAGCTCACTTTAGAGATAAGGAAACTGAGGCAAATTGGGTTAAATGTCTTTCCCAGAGTCACACAGCTAGTGAATATCAGAGTACCAGATCAGAACTCATGAAGATGTCTTTGTGATTTCAAGTGCTGCTCTATCTGTTATACTATCTAGCTGCCCATGAATTCTGAACAATCATTTTCAGATTTTAATTTCAATAAGCCTAGGGGGCACAGTATTTATGGATTATGTTGCTATAGTTTCTTGATGACACTTTCTCAGACAAATGGATTGGTAGAGGAGGGAAGGCTACTTTGGTCATTTGATCTTTGTTAGACTTTTTCTTATGAAGTCAGGTCAAAACCCTCATGTATACATCAAGGCCTTGTTCTTTAGATTCTGAATACAATTCTTTCATTCACTGAGCCCATTCACATGGGCTGATCATTTGAAAACTGATTTGAGTGATGTACATAGCCCAATAAAAAAGTAAGAAACATAAGAATAATTTAAAAATAAACAACAATCTTTCAAATTTTGATTTTTGAAAGTTTGTAGTACTTATATTTCTGAATTTACTAAAAGTTAAAACTATACTATGTATGTCAGACACTGTTGATCCTAACAGTTCTCTGAAGTAGGTGCTATCATTTTCCTCATTTTACAGTTGAGGAAGGTTAAGTGATTTGCCCAGGGTTGATTACATAGCCAGGAAGGGAAGCTATATTTAAACTCAGGTGGCTCTCTAACTCATCAAAAACTTCTGTAAGTCTTCTTCTCTATGCAGTTCTACCCTCAATATCGCTGAAGTGTAGAGTATGTAACTTTTTTTGAGCTGCAGCTATTTTTCTTGTAGTTAAAAAAGGTCTTGTTTATAGAATGAACTTAGTGGTCCAGAGGGCCCATGAGGTAGCTCAAATCTCTTCAAATGACACACTCAGATATCTATTGACTCCTCTGGCTTCTGCTTGGGCTAAATCTGGCCCTGTTTTAAAACTTTTGTTTTCCAAAAAAATCAATACTCTAGCAGTATAGTTTCTAATACATCCGCGAAGCCCACATATGTCTGTAATAGCTTTGAGGATCTTTGCTTTCTTATCTTACTTCTACAATAATTTAAAGGGCCCAGAATTGAAAAGGTTAAGTCTCTGAAGAAAATGTTTGCAAAACTTATCCTCTATTATAAAAACCAACAGCACAGCAGGACTCCCTGAGGCTTCCATGATAAAGTAATTTATGTATTAATCTATACATTTCCAGGGAAAACACTAAGTAGATTAAGCAGCTATATCAGCTCCAATTGATTTAAATTGGGGGGGGAGGGTTGACTATCAAGTCAACAGTTCTGTGTAAACACCTCAAAGAAAAGTTTCCTTTCAATAGATCAAACAAAGTAGTCTTAACTTGAATGACAATGAAATTTTACATTTTATGTGAAAGAGTCTCAAAAATCCATTTTAAATCTCCTCCTTATGGATTTTTCCTTGAAGCAAAAGTAGATTAATCCTAGAAAGAATTTGAAGCTACTGCAACTAAATCCTTAGAGTGCCCTTTAGACTGGTAATCTAGAAACTGGCTAATTTTAAATACCAAACACCTATCTATATTCCCTCTTATCATCCTAGTAGAAATATTATCACATATAAGGATCAGATCTGAGATCCTGGCACATAACGCTCTTTCCTGACAAATTGATTAAAAACAGATCTTGTGTTCAAGAAAATATTATGGAAAATAATAGGGAAAAAGATTGAGAAAGGTATATTTAAATAACTAAGGTACAAGTACAGCATATAATTTGGAGCTACTCTTTCAAATCTCCATGTGTACTAAGAGCCTGGGCCTTCAGAGATGTGCCACTAAGGGTCTAAATGTAATCTTGAGGAATTGGGAATGATTTTTCTAGTATAATTGTTCACCACTGCTTGCTTCTTCCATGGTCATCAGTTGCTGTCAATTAGTAAGCAAGATATATTTAGTTTTTATAAAGGGTATCTATTAAGATGATATAGTTGGTACAAAATATTCCTTAGAAGGCCATTTTATATTTTCCCACAACTGAGGAGACTTTTATAGTGGAGAGGAAAGTGAACTCAAATTTAGAGGACACATATGACAAAGTAATAACTCATAGCTTTTCTTTGCCAGAAGTCCCTTTATCCCACTTATGGAGGCACTTAAATTTTTTTTCCTAGGTAGAGTGGAGCTACCACCTTCTTTTTTTTTTTTAAACTTTTTATTTTCAAAAGATATGCATAGATAATTCTCAACATTCATCTTTGCAAAACCTTGTGTTCCAAATTTCTTTTCTCCCTTCCTTCCCCTCAATCCCTCCCTAGACACCACGTAATCCGATATATATTAAACATGTACAATTCTTCTATACATATTTCCACAATTGTCATGTTGCACAAGAAAAATCAGATCAAAAGGGGGAAAATGATAAAGAAAACAAAAAGCAAGCAAACAATAACAAAAAAATGAAAATACTATGTTATGATCCACCCTCAATCTCCACAGTCCTCTCTGGGTGTAGATGGTTCTCTCCATCATAAAACAATTGGAATTGGCCTGAATCACCTCACTGTTAAAAAGAGCCACATCCATCAGAATTGATCATAACATAATCTTGCTGTTGCTGTATACAATGTTCTTTTGTTCTACTCATTTTACATAGATCATATAAGTCTCTCCAGACCTTTCTGAAATCATCCTGCTGATCATTTCTTATAGAACAATAACATTCCATAACATTCATAAGCAAGCTTATTCAGCTATTTTCAAACTGATGGGCATCCATAGAGTGGATTCCAACTCTTTTGGATTTTTTCTGGAAACTTGAATCTCCCTTCCTTTACCCTGACTAGTTTATCTTTGTCTTTAAATGAAGATACTGCTCCCAGCCAATAATGTTCTGAAGATGCTGCAAGAATCATAAGCAAAGTCCAGATTCTCTGAACTTTCAAGTTCATGAGGTTTTTCTCTGACTATGGTCTGAGTTAGGAGGTAGGGACAAGAGCTAAGCATCTTCCTTTACTTCATAGGCAAGTGATTTCTTCTGAGGAACTTAGCTGGAGATTTTTGTTCTATACTACCAGATGCCTGAATCACCTGTTTTAAATTGTCTTGCTAGTTTTATAAAAAGTCCCACATGAATGACCAAACCATATTCTAGTCTATCTGAACAGACTTCCAGTGAAATTTTCAACTAGGTATTGTTCACTTTTAGTTTGCACCTTAGATTTTCTGATTCTGTTGAGATATTGATGCCAAAACAGATTCTAGTTAGTTACTTTAAGTAGGATGGGGTGAATTGATTGATTTACTCAACCAAGCCCACCTTTGAACAAAAGAGAATAAAATAAATGTCAAAGAGAAACCTGGGGAAAATACCATGAGAAATGTGAATAGAAAGGTATTACTTTTTCTCCTTACTTATCACAGGAGGCATAGTGCAATGTTCCTAGCTCTGTAGTCAGGTGACCTGAGTATTCGAATCCAATCTCCTATTTTACCTAATTTTTCTAGATTGCAACTCCTTTATCTAAGCTAGGCTATTTATTGGAAAGTCAAATACTGAAGCTGAACCTTAAATATTTTGGTCACATAATGAGAAGATGGGACACATTGGAAAAGACTCATGTTGGGAAATATTGAAGGCAAAAGACAAAGCAGATGGCAAGGGGTGAGATGCATAGATAAGCCATGGATACAATGAACATGAACTTGGACAGACTTCAAGAGATGGTGGAGCAACATAGGATCATGAATAATTGGACTGAATGATTGAACAACAACAACAGCAACAAAAAGAACTTGATGACTTTTAATTTCCTTTTCAGTTCTAAGTCTATGATTTTATCAGTGTCAATGACCCATTAAAGCAACTTCAGCAAAGCAAAGCAGCATTATTGATATTGATGCCTTGGAAGGAAGAGTAACACATTTAGATGGATAAGTTCTGGCATATTTGTTAGAAAATCACTTTATTTTATTCCTAGTCAGTTACCCAGCATTTATTAAGCACTTACTAAATGTTAGGCACTGTGATAATTCTGGAGATATGAAGAAAGGCATAAACAGTCTCTGTCCTAGAGGAGGTTACATATTAATGGAAGAGATAATATGTAAATATAACTAGGCACCTATAAAACACATGTATGAGTAGTGGACTAGGAGGGAAAAAAAACCCTTGAAGAGGGTGAGACTTCAGTTGAATGATCAAGGGAATCTGGAAGAAAAGATAAAGGTGCAGAGTATTTCCGGCATGGAGCATGGCCTATGTAAAGATATAAAAGTGGAAGATGGACAGTCACATTTAGAGCAGGACAGTGTCACTATATCATAATGTGTTTAGAGCAGAAGGTTGCAAGCCCAGAAAGGGGCCAGGTTATGAAGAGTCACATGAAATCACTTCTCCTCAAAACCTTTTAGTAGTTAAAATGCTGAAAGTCATTGGATATAGAGTTTGGCATGAATAGTTCATGGAACTTTGTTCTCCATCACTTTAAGTGATTTATCAGTTTTGTATTACAGCTCTTTATCAATCATCATTGCCTCTGTCTTATTTTCTTCCTGCATTAGAAGCTTTATGAAGTTAAGAATCATGTCTTGTATCAACTTGGTCTCTCTCCTAATGCCCAGGATGGCATCTGCTCAAATGACAACTTAGTAAATATGTGTTGAATGAATGGAACTAATACTTAATAAAATAACAATAATAAGCCCATTGCTTTAACACCATCCTCAGCATCTTCTTACCTTTCCCTGGGAACTTTAGTGTCAAGATGAATATTTTTGTCAGTAGGCATAGAGTTCAAGGAGAGCTAAAGCTATTTATATTATTGGGAATAAGCATACTTGACCTATATACCATGGACTTTGGATTTTTTGATGATATTCTCAAACAAACATTTTCCAACATCCAATGAGGCACAATGATTGATTATATGTACTTTAAAAGGAAAGTATAACTAACAGTTAGTTATTCCATAGTACTGTACACATGTCTGCCTATCACAGATGGAAATAAAATATATTCATTAGCAGAAAATGTCCAGTAAGACGCCATCAATTAAAAGAGGAAATTACTTAGGTGTTTTCTTCACTGTAATTTTTATTTTCTTCCCTTGATTATCTCGTCGTACTCTGGGCAAATCAAACTCTTTTCCAGTTGAAGCTATGTCTACATTTGCAATAATGAGCACTGCCAGGCATCAAGGTCTAATAAAACAAGTCTATTCATTAAAATATTTCCAAGAAAAAAAAGCATTGGAAAACATGGCTGATCAAATTTGACACTCCTCTCCTGCTGGGGCATATCAGGCAACAGTCCCTATTACAACATATAAGTGACAGCTGAAAATTCCTAAAATTCTTGTATTCCTCTTTCAGTTGAACAAAGCCTTGAGAATCTGCAGTTTCAACTATGTTCAAATTCAAATTACAGAAAAGTCCCATTTGTTATCTCTGAGCTGGGATTTCTTACCTTCATATAGCCAGTCACTGAGACCATTGTAAATGACACCTTCTTTCCCTGTAGAAACCACCCGGATTGCTTGTTTCCCCACGTGTGCACAGTAGTAGATGTTATTTTCAAAGATAAATATCTAATTTGGAAAGAAAAAAAAAAGAATGCAATTAACCAGGGAGGCCCTCACAAAATTGTGGACTACTTTTTTGTAGCAATCTGAAATAGTGCTATTTGGTCTCATGCTAAGTAATAGAATGGTTTTAGTATAATATCTTGAAGGGCTACTTGCAATTTTTTTTTCTCTAATGATAATTGCAATCTAACTCCATATGGTGATTAAGTAATTCATTTTGGCCACAAACACTAAATGAAACAACTGCAATAGCCTATTTGGTCTAGGAATTTTGGTTACCCTCTCAAATCAGTTCACTCTTATTTATATACATGTTGACATATAATCTCTTTCCTATTAGTCTTTGAGTTTGTTGAGAAGCAGCGAGTGGATAGACCATCTGGACTGGAGTCAGGGAAACTCATGTTCCCGAGTTCAAATCTAGCCTCAGACACTTACTAATGCTCCTGGACAAATCACTTAATCCTGATTGTCTCAGTTTCTTTATCTGTAAAATGAACCGGAGACACACTCCTCCAGTATCTTTGCCAAGAAAACCCCAAATGGGATCACAAAGAGTCAGACAGAACTGAAAAAAATATCTGAACAAAGCTCTTTAAAAGCAAGACCCACATCATTCATCAGCTTTGTATACTCAACACCAAGTACAGAGTCTCACACAAAGTGGCAATTTTAAATTTTGCTGAAATAAATTTCATTGATATTAAAAGCAGTAGACTCAAAGTCAGGAAGCTTGGATTATTGTCCCAATCATATCATCAGCTAGGTAGGTGATAGAAATCATTTCATGATCTGAGTCTTTAGTTTCCTCATACTTGAAATGAAGGGGTTGGACTAAGTGATTTATGGATTTGAATTTAGGAATTCCTGACTCCAATCCAAACATGCTACGTATTGAGCTAGATAGCAAGTGAATTGGTGGCTTATTTGGACACATAACTTCAGGTACTCAGGCTTGAGCTTCCATATTTGAAAACATTACATCAGGGATATTACTACAGTACCTCCTTGCTAGTAGCCCAAAGACATAAGGACCCAGAAGAGTAACAAAATGAGCCATCTGTACATTCAAAGACCCATATTGTCAGTGACCTTTCCCAACATATAGAGGGTATTTTACACAGTACAAACATTGGGGCAAATGTTAAATATCTTTTTTTGAAAATATAAGAAAGCAATTTCCCCATATCATGCTCATGATAAGGGGGGACCTTGAAATAATATAGAATATTGGCTTTCTGCTTAAGTTTCTCAGGCTCTCAAGAGTATGCACTTCAACCAGAAATGACTTGGCAAGCTTCCAAAAGCAAGTATACATCCTAATTTAATTCCTGTAGCTGTTTGGGTGAGTTTGCCTAAGGGTAGGATGCATGATTGAAATTTTAACTTGTTTCACACTTTCTAAGCTTTTTAAGCTAAAAGAGTTATAACCAATTAATAGAGTCTAAGATTTAAAATCTTCTGTTCAATATTAAATTCACTCTTTTAACCTGGTTTTATTTTTTAATAGACTAAGGGGAAAATGAAGCAAAAAGCAAACTTCTGCAAAAAAAAAAAAAAAAAAAAAAAAAAAAAAAAAAGGATGTGGGTTTTGATGATTTTGGGGGATTTTGTCTTCTTTTGTTTGAGGGGGGGTATTGGGCACATTTTAGATTTCATCTATGCCTATATGTGTCCAAACATCTAGATGATGGGAAACTCTGACTGAAATTATGACAGTTCACTCAGATTTTAGGCAATAATTTAGCCACAACCTTTTCACTTGCTGAATTAAGAGAGTCTGTCAGACAGGAGAATAGCCTTTATTTTACTGGGATGGAAAGCCAGACTATCATTTTCCTGCATAGGGAAGGAACAAATACAATAGCAAGAGCTCATTAGGTGCTTACTACATGCCAGAGAAAAGCAGACAGCATTGTCTGACCTTACAGCCAAAAAGACTGGATTCAGTTGCTATTTTTGAGGTAAAGAAAAAATTCTGACCTGCATATATAACAACAACAACAATAATAGCTAACATTTATATAGTGCTTGCTATATGCCAGGCATTGTACTAAATGCTTTACAATTATTATCTCCCTGATCCTTACAACAGCTCTGAGAAGTGGGTGTTTATTAACATCCTCATTACTCTTTATTCACTAATCCCCCTAGCTTTCTCTCATATTAAAAAACAGAGGGGGCAATATCTTGGCAATGAAAAAGAATGAGAATCATGGCTATAGAAATTCAGTGCAATGGCCATACATTCTAAACACAGCCCTCAAGGTCCCCAATTCTTGGCTATAGGAGAAGAGAGGCTTCCATTAGCCTTCCCCTAAAATTTATAACCTAATTTAAAAGTTTCTTTACCTTTTGGCTTCTAGCTCTTTCTTCCACTTTCAAACCTTTCAGGCCTTCTCCCTGCTAAGCTATAACTAGTGTAAGTGTTTGGAACACAAATGACCCCAAATCTCCCTTTTCTCCAATGGGGTTTATAGAAACTAGTACATTTGCTAGTGACTTGGAGATGTGGCTTCAAGGGTTAGTTCCTTCTTGACTTTACCTGACAAGGGGCTATCTCACCACCTCTGATTCCTTTCCCCTTCAGAACATCCTGATTCTATTGTTAAACTAATTTTCTATGCTCTTACTTTCTCAAATACTCAATGATTTTCCACTATCTACAGAAGAAAGTTTAAACTCCTCAGTCTGAATTCAAGACCCTTTACAATCTGGCCCCAATCCACTTGGGTCATATTATTTCTTAACTCTTAGCCAAACTGATCTAGTCATTGTTCCCTGCCACACATTAAAGACTTTGCTGGTATTCCCTCTGCCTTCATCTCTGCCTTTAAAAATCTATTTGTCCTCCAACAACAAAATCAAATGTTATGTTCTTTGCTTCAAGGAAGCATTTATGATGTGTTAAATGCTGGGACTACAAATATAAAGGAGCAAAGAGAAGGGAAAAAAACATTTATGTAGTGACTTCAATATACGAGGCACTGTGTTATGTGATTTTTACATTTGATATTCACAACCTACCTACCAAATAGGCAGATCCTATTATTATTTCTTCTGCTATCTTATTGTTTACCACTGAAGAAAATGAAGCAGACTGAAGTTAAGTCACTTGTTTAGTATCACACAGCTAATATCTTCTTCAATTTGAACTCAGATCTCCCTGAGTGCAGGAATAATTCTTTATTCACTGGCCCCCAGCTAGCTGCCTTTGCAAATGTAAGCAAAAATATATTCCCTGCACTCAAGGAGTTTACCTTCTTTTGAGGGTGGGGGAAAAACATATATAAAAGAAAACTAAAAAGAAAAGAAAGGGAGAGGAATGGAGATGATGAAGTTCAGAGAGTCAGAAGTAGAGGAGGGGGAAAAAAATGTAGGATGGCTGGTCTGGATCTGTCCTCAAATTAGTGGTTTGAGGAAGACCTTAATAAGAAGAGGTAGAGGGAGGGAGGAATGTTCTAGGGCGAGAAGGCAGCTGAAATGGATATATCCTTTGTTTGAAGTCTCAGCTGTTAGCCTCTCTATTGTTCATCTGGCATTGATTATGTACTTTTATTTCATTGTTATGTGTGTGTTGGTGCTGGCTCCTCAAGGAGATTATTATAGCTCTTGGAGGTGAAAAAAATACATCTTCTACTTGGAGTAATAATTTGGCTAGATGGAGTGGGCTTTGCCCTGGGGCACCAAAAATTAAAAAAATTAACACAGCTCTCTTTCAGCTTTAATGTTACTATAGTAACTAATTCTGCTTCCTTCCCATCCCCTGCTCAAGTGATTTTGTCTTAATTTCTATCTACATTATTTTCAAACTGTGAATTATGAAGTTGATTCGAGGGCATGCATTTCATGCTCTTTGCCCTAGGTACCAAAATTGGTAATTCAAATTTTGCTTAAACTTTGGATAAGCAGTAAAACCTAGAAGAATGTCCCACGCATAGCAAAGGCTCAATAAATACTAGTTAAATGGATGAAAAGGAATCAATAAGCACCTTATGAACTCAGTATGCTACAGTAGAAGCAGCATTGGGGAAAAGAAGGGAAGGGAATGAAGAGAAGGCGGAGGAAGGAACAAACCTTTATTAAGTGACTACTATAAACCAGGCACTGTGCTAAGTGATTTACAAATATTATTATATTTCATCCTAATGAAAATCTGGGAAGTAAATATTATTATTCCCATTTTACAATTGAGAAAAGTGAGGCAGACAGTGATTAAGTGACTTGCCTAGGGTAATAAATGTAATAAATGTCATTAGTCATATTTGAAGTCGGGTCTTCCTGACTTCATATCTAATACTCTATTCCCTGTGCTATTCTTCAAAAGACTTGGTTTGATTATGGCTCTTTCACTTTATGCCTTTGTATCAATGGACAAAGCCCACAGTTAACCTCTCTATTCCTTAATGCTTCCTTTGTAAAATGGGTATAATGATATTTGAAGCGTCAGCTTCACAAGGTTATTTTGAGAACATTAAAGTTCTATCTAGGTCTTTGTATGTGACCTTTGGCATCTCTCATATAGAGTCTGTTACCATATTCTCTCAATGTTGCTTCCTAAATATATCTTAATACATCCCCCCTCTTTGTTTTCACTGCTACCATAATATTATGGCTCCTATTATCTCTCACATGAACGATGACAATGTTCTCCTTACAGGTTTGTCTTCAATCTCTATCCTCTGTACCAGAGGTTCTTAATCTGGTGTCTTAATCTGGTTCTTAATCTTTTAATATCTATATGTTTGGTAAATTTTTAAATATTGTGAGATTCATTTGTAATTCTATTTATTTTATTTTGTGGTTTTAAAAATATTATTCTTAGAGGCTATTCATAGGCTTTGCCAGACTGCCAAACATGTCTGTGACACACAACAAGGTTAAGAATTCCAATTTTATATTACCTCAATATGTGAAAGATCTCTGACTTTTGTTAACATGGAGGAATCCAACTATGGGATTTAACTTCATCAACACTAAGGGTAACCCAAGACTAAGACAAATCCTAGAGATACCTGAAGTATGCAGAAATTAAGGGACTTGCCCAGATTCATGTAACTAGGGGCAGAGTTGAGATTTGAACCTAATTCTCCCCTACTCCATACGCAACATTTTCTATCACATCATTTTATTTTCTCTAATCTATTACCACATTAATCTTCTTTCTTCATAAATCTGGGCATGTACTTTGTAAATTTAAAAATCTTAAATGGTTCATTGCATCTTTCAAAACCTGTTGAACTGGCATTCATAGACTACTATAATCTGATTCTATTGTGACTTTTAAGCCTTTTTTTCATAAATTTTCCTTTACATACTTTCAACTCCAGTTAAAGTGGAAAGTTCTCTCTTCCTTTAACACAACACCATTACTGTCATTGCCATCATCATTTTATTTTTGTTCCCTCTCCTTTTCCTCTTCCTCCTTCTTCATCATCTTCTTTTTCCTCTTCTTCTTTTACTCCTACTACTACCACTACTAGTACTATCACTACTATTGCTACTTGTTATCCCTACTACTACTTAAGTTTTACACAGCTTTACTATGTTCTAATTACTTTATAATTACTATTTCCTTTGATCCTTACAATTCTGGGAAGTAGGTGCTTATCTTAAATAATTCCCATATTATAGATAAGGAAACTGAAGCAAACAAATTAAGTGACTTGCCCAGGGTCACAGTCGGTAAGTATCTGAATTTGAACTCAAGTCTTCCTGACTCTAAACACAGTACACTATCTATTACACTACCTTGTTGTCAGTTCCCTTTGCTCATATCATTCTTTGTAGCTGACTTGCTCTCTGGGGATATTAAAATCTTAACCAGTTTTAAAAATCAATTTTAACTGTCACCTTTTCTATAAGTGTTTTTGTGATTCTAACCATTAATGATGACTTCATCCAAACCAAACATCATGTAGTACTTTGTAAAGAATTCCTCTGCTGAAGCTTAGTATTATTTTGGATTTTAATTATCTGAACAAGTATTCCCTTGCTTGTTGCTGTCCATGAAGGGAGAGACTGCTTCTTGTCAAAACTCTGTTTTTCTCCTGAAGTCTATGAGTACTTTGCATGTAACAAACAAGAGCTTGATAATGTTTTATAGTGTTCAAATGAAGACAAGTGCAAACTACTGCAATGATTATTTTAGCCCCCAACAGTAACAATAGCTATAGATTTCCTCCTAGAAGGTGACTTTTAATGAACAATGGCAGAGGCTGTCTTTATATTTTGGGCACTGAGTAGTGAAGATACATCTAGTCTATGAAAGAGGATCAGTCAATTAACACACTGGGACTGAATTATCTATAAAGAGACTAACACATGGGACTACCTAAGGAAGAATAGGTATGGAAGCATGGCAGCATATTTGTGAATATTAAAAAATATATATATATATAGCAGATCAATCAGAAAGGCAACAAGCCTAGTTTTTAAAAAAAAATATTGATAGTATAACAGCATTTGGAATGGGCATTAACAAATTTGTATTTTAGTTCTGGCTTTCCCGCTAACTGATAAGCGAATGTGAATTGAAGAGGATTTCCATGGCCATCTATTGTGATCCATTTATTACAACAAATTCTTTTTACAACATTCTCAACTGAGTAATACAGACTTTTCCTCTTCAGGCAGCTTACTCAACTTTTGCAAAGCACTAATTGTCAGTCTTTGCTTACTTGAAACTTAAAATTGGTCCTTCACAACTTCTTCTCACTGCCAGGAGTTCTGCCCCATCAGGTTAAACTTATAGAAGGCTAATCCTCTTTCAAATACTTAAAGACAGCTACTACTTCCCTTCCTAAATCTTATTTTCTCCAAGTTAAACACCCTTAATTCCTTCAACCCCTCACTGATCTGGATACTCTCTAGGTCATTTAATATCCTTCCTAAAATATATTATCCAGAATTAAACACAAAATTCCCAATGTGATCTTATTACATATGGATTATTGGATTCTTATTCCTGGAATTTATGCCTCTCTTACTGAACAAAAGATTTTATTCAATTTTTTGGTTATAATAACAAAAGGTTGACTCACAGTGACCTCAGTAAATGTATTTTACTGTTCAAGGTTTCCAGTTTCATGATTAATAAAAATGAATGGACTGAGTCATATGTTTCCAAGACTTCTACAGACTCTCACAATCTAGAAGTCTAGGATTTTTCAGTCAGATTACTATCTCTCTACATTTGCTACGGTGAAGAGAACTCCTAACTGTGTATTACACAATAGTTGTTTTTATAAAGTCCAATGTAACCCTGCAGCTGCAGAAGGATGCTACAGCTGTGATCTCTTCAGATGGATCAGGAGCTGAGGCTATTTATATTTAGTTTGTGGAAAGGCTATTGAAATAGCAAAGCCTTTAATCCTGACTTCCACTCCCAGCATGCAGTACTCTATATACACCAACAAACAGAGTAAATTGGAGTCACAAAAAAACTTTGTTCTTCACCACCTGTCTCTGGTTACTTTAGTCTCCCTCCTGAAAATGCTTTTTACTTTTTCTTAAATTTCTATTTGGAGACCCAGATGAATCAGACAAATAAGACTATATTTTATAGAACATATAAGACTATATTTTATAGAGCACAGAGATGGAGCCAAGAATAGATGTCCAAATCTTGTCTCTGACATGTAGTGGTTGTGAGACTCTGGGCAAGTCACTCCTAAATATATTAGGCAACTCCTAGAGGTCTTTTTCAACTCCCCTTAAGTCCAGCACTTTCTCTCTTTTAAATATTTCCTATTTATCCCAAATGTAGTTTGCCAATATAGTGGTCTATTTGTGTGTAATCTCCTCCATTAAATGTAAGCTTCCTGAAGGCAGAAATTTTCTTTTGCTTCTTTTTGTATTCCCAATGCCTGGCGCACAGAAGGCACCTAATAAATATTTATTGATGGATAATATAAATAGAAATTGAAGAAAAGATGTTGATTTGCATTGGGAGTTCTCTTACAAGGTATTAACTAGACCAATGAAATCAAAGGACCAGTTTCTATGTAACACTGTACAAAGTGTTACAGGAAATAAAAAACAAAACAAACAAAGGCATAGAAATGGATCTTTTCAATTTCAATTAATCTTAAACTAAAAGGGCAAGAATAGGTTTTGAATTTGTAATGTTGTTACTGACTCTTTTCTGGATCAAAACTTGTGGCATTGGTGGTAAAGACCCTACTTCCAGAGATTAAGGTCAGAACTTGATCTGTTATTTAGAGACTTACAAGATTGTATGATGGCAATGAAAGATTAAGTGATTTGCCCAAGGTCTATGACCAAATATGTCAGATGCAAGATTTGAACACCAGGCTTCCTCACTCCAAAAGTGGAATTTTATAGAGTGTGTCAATGTGCACAATGCCTATGTATGCTCTAGTGTGTGTGGGAGAGAGAGGGGGAAAAGGGAAGAGAGGGGGGGGGAAGGAGGGGGAAAAGGAGGAGAGAAGGAGGGAGGGAGGAAGAAAGAAGGAGGAAGGGAGGAAGAGAGAGGGAGGGAGGGGGAGAGAAAAAGGGAGACAGGGAGAGAGAGGGAGGGAAGGAGTGAAAGGAAGGGGGGGAGGGAGGGAGAGACAGAGAGAGAAAGGCAGAGATACAGAGAGACCAAGACAAAGAGGGGAAAGAGAGACAAAGAGACAGAAAGAATGAGACAGAGAAAGAGATAAAGAGTGAGATAGAGTGAGAAATGTACCCCCGCCACACACACACACACACACAGAGACAGAGAGAGAAGGGAGAGAGACAAAGAGATAGGGAGATTGAAAAAGAGACAGTGTGACAGAGACAGACAGAAAAAATACAGACACAAAAACAGAGACAGAAAAACAGAGAAGTGTGATGGAGGGGATGGAGAACTAATCTTAGAAACAGAATGATTGTTTCCATTTCACTTTTGATTCCTACTTTTGATTTTTGGCAAGTTGCCCAAAGCAACTCTTCAAGACTAAGTTGAACTAGAAAACATTATGAAATGCAAAATGGATAATTTTGATTATAGCAAATTTAAATCTTTTTGTACAAACAAAATCAATGCAGACAAGATGAGAAGGGAAGCAGAAAACTGGGGGAAAGTTTTATATCCAAGGTTTATGATAAAGGCCTTATTTCTAAAATAAATAAATGACTCAAATTTATAAGAGTACAAGCCATTCTTCAATTGATAAATGGTCAAAAGATATGAACAATTTACAAATGAAGAAATTAAAGCCATTTCTAGTCATGTGAAAAAATGTTCTAAATCATTATTTATTAGAGAAATGCAAATTTAGGACAACTCTGAGGCACCACTACATACCTCTCAGATTGGGGCTAAGATGACAGAAAAATATGATAATAAATGTTGGAGAAGATATGGGAAAACTGGGATACTAAAATATTGTTGCTAGAGTTGTGAAATGATCCAACCATTCTAGAGAGCAATATGGAACTATGCCCAAAGGGCTATCAAATTCATACCCTTTGATCCAGCAGGATCTCTACTGGGCCCTGTATCCCAAAGAGATCATAAAAAAGGGGAAAGGACCAATATGTGCAAAAATATTTGTAGTAGCCCTTTTTGTAATGACAAGGAACTGGAAACTGAGTGGATGTCCATTATCAGTTGGAGAGTGGATGAATAAGTTATGGTATATGAATGTTATGGAATATTATTATTCTATAAGAAATAATCATTAGGATGATTTTAGAGAGGCCTAGAGAGACTTAAATGAACTGATGCTAAGTGAAGTAAATAGAACCAAGAAAACATTATACACAGCAACAAGAAAAGTATATGATGATCAGTTCTGATGGATGTGGCTCTTTTCAACACTGGGAGGATTCAATACACTTCCAATGGTCTTGTGATGGAGAGAACCATTTTCTCCTAGAGAGAGGACTATAGGGACTGAGTGTGGATCACAAGATAGTATTTTCACTTTTTTGTTGTTGTTTGCTTGCTTTTTGTTTTCTTTCTCATTTTTTCTTCTTTTTGATCTGATTTTTCTTTTGCAGTATGACAAATGTGGAAATATGTATAGAAGAATTGCACATGTTTAATATATATTGGATTACTTGCTGTCCAGGGGAAGGGGTTGGGGGAATGGAGGGAAAATTTTTGGAATAGAAGGTTTTGCAAGGGTGAATGTTGAAATCTATCTTTGCATATTTTTAAAAAAATAAATAAAATTATTATTAAAAAATGAGGATAATCTCAGAAAAACTTGGAAAGACTTGGATGAACTGATGCAAATGAGACGTATTGTGTACAAAGTAACAACAATATTGTAAGATGATCAGTTTTGAAGGACTTATCTATTCTTGACAAGAAAATCATTCAAGAAAAAAAAAAAAGACTGCAAGTTGCAAATTATGGCCTGATTTATATCGTAAGAGGGAGTTTTGTCCTCTGGAGTTCCCTGTGTCAGGGAAATCAAAAGTTCAGCCCCAATATGCATACACACACAGGCGGATTTTTATGTGTCCTTCATCCACTTGGGTCAAAATGATTTTTCTCAAGTATGGATCCAACTGTGTCATCCCTACCATCTCTATGCCCAATAAACTTTTGGATTCCCTATTGTCTCCAAGATAAAATATGAAATTTTTTCTGGTATTTTAAAATCCTTTAAAATATACCTTTTACTTTCTTTCTGGTCTTCTTTCACTTAACTTTCCTTCACATATCGCAGCACTATTTTTGCTCATTCTCAAGCATAACACTTCATCTCCCAAATCCATGGCTTTCCATTGGCATTCCCTATGTCTGAAATGTTCTCTTTCCTTACCTCTACCATGTGGCTTCACTGGCCTCTGGGGCACCCTTGATGTTAGTACCTTCCCTCTGAAAGGACTTTCCATTTATTGACACTAGATATATCTTATATGGACGTATATGTATGTAGTCTTTTTCACTGAAAAACTCAGTTCAAATTCAGTTCAAAATTCAGGGACTATTTCCTCCCTTTCTTTGTATCCCCAATACTTGGCACAGTGTTTGGCACAAAACAAGCACTTAATAAATGCTTACTGACTAATTGATTACATATTGGTATATACACATTTATGTATCCATGGTTGTTCACTATTTTCAAACTAGTCAAACTGTAACTGGCACAGAGTAGTTGCCATATGAATGATTATTCCCACCCCACTCTTACATCCTTCCACAATTTGATATTTTTCAGAGGTTAATAACTTATTGTGAATTACCTAGGCACCTACTTTTCCACTGCCCTCTCATTTTGCCTACTTGGCTGTTAAATATTTCTTTAAATAAATCAATGAATCAACCAACCAACCAATAAGCATTTATTAAGGCCCTATGTGCCAGATGCTGTCTTAGGCACCGGGGAAATAAACACAAAGAATGAAACAATCCTTGCTCTAAAGGAGCTTCCAGTCTAATGGGAAATGAAAGAGAATCCAAAATAGCCAGTTCTGAAAGTCACTATTATATTTGGGGAAAGTTCAGTGAATGAGGCATTTGTAGCCAATGGCCAAAATGAGCTTTTAAAATTACTTGGGGAGTTGAAGTATCCTTGCCCTCATTGCTCCTGTTGCTACAAATTATACAGAGTTGGCTATATTTTTATATCTGGGAAATAACCGAGCTTGAATAGGAACATTCAAATCAAATTTCTGGCGAAAGAAAGTCTCAGAACTCAAAACAATTAACCGAGGACCATTTCTGTCTTTCCAGGTTTCCTGGAAGCAATTCAGATACAAAATGTGTATTGTGTAACCTGAAATTGTTCTGTGTGAATATTTCATGATATTATACAACGTGACAAACTTCAAAATGGTCTAGTTAGGGTGGAGAAAACTCTTTTAAAAAAGGAAACAAAGAAACATCAATGGAGGACTGCATATTTTTAAAGAAAGTTTTTGTGAATGTGATTCTTATATGATTTTTTCTGTAGGTCAGTGACTTTCAATTTTTTAGAAGGATTTCCCCTCCCTATTGAGAGGGGGCTGAGGTTGGAAATAAGAAAATCTGGACTCTAGTTCTGGTTCAATCACAAAACAGTAAGGTTATGTAGGGTTAATTACTTGATCACTTGTAGCCTCAGTTTTCCTAGTTTGGAAAATGGACAAAATCATACTTCATATCTAATTCCATTCTTGTGACTTGACAAAGTTATCTTTTCTGCCTCATATGATTTTCCTTTTCAGCTTTCTCTCTTAAATTCCTCAGATCCTTTCAAGTGTCAGCCAAAGTGTCAAGAAGCCTTTTGACATTTCCCCAGTGGTTAATGTTCCTGACTTAGAAATTGTAGCTATTTTGAACTGACTTATGTGTACAAATGTTGTCTCTCAGTAGAATATAAGATATTTGAGAGAAAGGGGTTACTTAATTTCAGTCTTTGTAACCAAATGTAATACCATTCTTGGCAAGAAGTAAGGACTTAATAAATGTCTGTTGAATTCAATTGAATCTGTGTTACAGGACTATTTAAATGTGTTTTATAAAGCATAAAGGGCTCCACTGGTGGATCACAATACTATCAATCTATCTAATCACTTGCTGCATATTGAGGTTACCAATATCAGTCCTGCCTTGTATTCCTTACTTCTTACTAGTCTCCTTCCATGCCCTTCACTTCAAAAATCAGTGTACATATTACATTAAATTTCCTCACGGGCAAATTAATACAGGCTTTAATACCAAAGGGCATGGGCTGAAGCCACCTAAGCTGAAGCCTCACAGAGAATTTAAAATTACTCTCCTTACTAGAGAGCACTTGTACAATTCATCCCTTGAAAATGTCAGCCAGAATAGAGATGAAACATCATGGGCAAAACAATAAATGCTTCCCCAGTGGCACAGCTTTTAAATGTTAAAGGAAAAGCTTCACTTTCAAAGTCACTCACCCAAAGAGATCTCTTCAGATTTGCCTGACCCTTTGGGAACTCTCATGCTAACTGGGATTACTCTGGGGTGATGAGACATGACACCTTTTCAAAGAAGTATTTTCTCCAAACATAAGCAACTTTCTGAAATTCTATTAGCATGCTATAAGAATTCAAGATGACACCATTTCATCTAACATGTCTAAGAATTTCTGATTACCCAATCAACTCTATAGATAATAAAAGCACCTATCTCATAGGGCTGTTTTGAGGATTAGGTGAGATGATAAATTATATACCTATCTGGATGAGGCAAGCAAAGCTATACTTTTTGTATATACACATCTCTTTGTTCTTCAATTTTCCAAGCTAGTAGAGATCAAAAGAGTGGCCTTATGTCTATCATCTAAGGTCTCCAAGGAAATAAAAAAAATAACTCTGACAATTCTCCCTTGAATTGGTGAACTAAAGTCCTGAATTTATAGAAGTCTGGGGTAAGGAGACATAGTTAAAAGAGCACTGCATTTGGAGTCAGAGGCATTGGCTTCAACTTTCAATCTGCAGTTACTTGCAATTTCAGTTATCCCAATTGTAAAATGATGTTGTTAGACCAGAGGACTTTAATACCTCTCAGATCTAAATCTTATGATTGGACCAATGGGAAGGTTCCTGTTTTGAGCTCAAAGGATAAGTTTATTGAACAGGAGTTTCTCTATTTACCCCAAAATAAAGGTCAGTCTTGAGCAAAAAGATGGGGTAAGTAGGGTTGCTTCTGAAACCCTCCCATTCCCCCTTTCTGCTTCCCTCTTTCCCAACCTAATACCTGTGGCTTAGAAAAGTTAGTTGTCCCAATAATCTGTACCTAGATCAATGAGAATCTCTGTCTAGGTGAGGCAGATGTTGTGACAGTTTCCCAGCCTGAGTTCCACCAGAGCTGAGGGAGAATCTCACCCATCATTAAGTCTGTAAAGATAAGTGGTCAAGAAGTGAGTAGCTAGATTGAAAGCAAAAGAAATTTATGACTGCATTAAGGAAGATCAATTGGGTTAGGAGTAGCTTTAGCTTCTTAAGATACACATGAGGTTTTTTTTTTTTTAATAGCTCTTAAGATCTTATTAGAGTATATAGCCAAGCAGAGATAGATGAGAGAAGTGTCCAAGAATTAGGGTCACAGTTATAGCCCGTGGGAAATCTCTAAGATGGTAGAGATCACCTTTAAAATAGAATCCCTCATCTTCATTCTGTTGTTGAAAGAAAGATTTCCAAAATGCTTATCTATTCCATTGTTCCCAAAGGTCATTTTATAGGAGAGAATATGTTTCCCCAAAATTCATAACACTTATGTTCCACACAAGCAAAAATTTCCATTTTGTGCATACAAATGTATTTGCTCCTCAGGTATCAAATGAGTGACCTCAATAGACATAGTACCAGCCCTGGCATAGTTGACAAGTACTCCCATAGCTGAAGGAATCACAGATATTTAGCATGGAGAAAGGAAAATTCAGAGAGGACATGATATCTGAAGGACTGTCATGTGGAACAGGGATGACATGTACTTCATGTCCCAAATATTGATTTTAATTATCATGAAGCCTGGAGATTATAATTCATTTTCCTCCCTGAAATATGATTCAAGCTATGGCATGGTTCTCCAAGAAAAGAGAAAGATATGGAGCAATAGGGAGGGACAAGGAATGGCTTGAGGTTAAATCTTTAAGTGCAGCTAAGTCAAAGCTAATAAGAGAAGGAACTAAAGGAAGAATACCAGGTATGTCAAGGAAAGAACTGAAAGAGAAGATTATTTGGAACACAAAGGATCTAATGTCAGAGAAGATCCTGAAGTTCTAAACTTGTGGTTTTAGCTTAAAGGATTTGGTACCCATCTAAAAGAGTAAGTGAAAGCAGTAATTTCTTCATCAAGGGACTTTCTACCAGCAGGAAGATTTATTCCAGACATAGTAATCAAGAAGAGAAAGTATTAGCTGAGGATGAGAAAAAAGTGAACTTTGACATCTTTAATGGTGGATAAGGAAAATATAAGGCTTTAATTAAGTCCAGAGGGAGATAATCTGGGAAGCTAGAAAGAAGATGGCAAATCCAAACAACACTGTCAGCCAAATCCCCAGGCTAAAGACCTAAAGTTAAACTAATATCAAGAATAAGATGTGGCAGAATAATGCTAGTTAAGAAGGAAGAGGGGGGTTAAGAAAAAAAGTAAGACCCAGTTCCCAAATAGCTGTCTAATAGGACCCAATTTATCTCCTATAAATTGTAACTTGTGTACTTTAACTTTATCAATTATTGTATCTCCTCCCTCTTTCCTGTATGGTTACCCTATCTCCACTTTGAGGTAAATTCCCTATAAAGCATCTGGGGAGGGTGACTGGTTTCTTTTGAGAAGTGAAGGAAAGGAAGAAAAAAAAGATGAAAGATTAAGTGAGGTTCAAGGAGGGTTTTAATAAATCCACAGGTAAGGGAGTCTTAGTCTTCTTGGGTTAAAAGGTGTTGAGATTGTCAGGAAAAACCCTCTTAGTTCTGAGGTTGATGTCAAAAAGATCAATAAAGTCCTTCTTTGGGGATTGCAAATGCAAGTCTCATTGTACTGTCTGAGGCAGAGTGGGAAATTATGGCTGGCCCAGCCCTGTCCAGCTTTAAGTCTCTGCAATATTCCCACATGTTAACCAGCTCATTTTATTTTGGCTTTTTTTTTTTTTCATTACAGATCTCAGGCTGTGCCATCTGTTTGTCTTCCTGGTTTCAGCTATGGCCCAAATCCCTTCTTCAGTCCTGTGGTGGTCAGTTGCTCACCTCCTTGATTTGTCATTTGGTGTTCTGTTTTAGAGACATCCTTTTGATTTTGCTCCCTTGGTTTTCTGACCTTCTTTGTTCACTGACAATATAGCTGTCAATCCCTCATATGGTTTGTTTCTCTCATAATGACCAGAGTTTTTTGTCTTTCAACTCCCTGAGCCTTTGCAACCTTAAATGGATACCCAACCTCTCTTTCTACTGAGAGCCTGTCAGAGTTCAGAAATGGGACAGTATCCTGTATGGGACAGAAATGGGACAGTATAAGTTTCTGTATTGGGTGGACCACAGGCCTAATGACATGTGGCCTTGCTACTGTTCTCATCTAGCTCAAGTAGAAGGGTAGAAGGGAAAAAAAGGAAGTTGCTTCTCCCTAACAAATGAGCTTCCAAAGGAGCAGATGTTCCATTGCATGGAAATGGGCAGTAGAGCAGATATTCAAATGAACTAATTCATAGTTTAAATGTTGTTCTACAGGCTTGCCTCTCTAATGCAACTCTAGAGGGCTTTGAAGAAATGCTGTAAAACAGATGTTCCTGAAATAAGAGCCAGAGAACAAGAGAGGTGGGAGGTAAAGCCAGGGCCCAGTTCCTCCTCTGTCTATCACTTTTAGTAGCTGTCTGGTTTTTTGAGTATCTTTACCTCACTATTAAAAATTCATTCATGCTTCAGGTAAAAGACAAGATGATTATGGGAAAGAATAGAGAGTAGGGAAAAAAAAAAAGGAAGGGGAGGAAAGGAGGCTGGTTAAGGGCTTTTGCTGAGCCAATCAGTATCTACTATGTGCTAGACATTGTGCTAAGGGCTGGGAATACCAACAAAGGTCAGAGTCTGGTCCTCTGTTTTGAAGATGAAGAAACTCAAATGCTATCATCTTACTCAGGTGATTAAGCTCTAAGAAGTCTACTTTTGAAGAATTAAGAACTGGATTTAAGCCAGAATGACAAAATTTAATGTGGCATATGAGAACTTTTTAGTGATTGGAAGTCTCCTGTTTTCTCTCTATTCAGAACTACCCTTCCTTAGTAGCATCAGCATATTGGGAAAGATGCTTAGAGAAAAACACAATCAATTTCCTACACTATAAAAATGGTAGAATCTGATGAAAACTAAGCTTTCTTCTAGCTCTAAATCTATGATCTCATGAGTTGGAGCATTTTATGAATCTAGAAAACTATCTCTGAATCATTATTGAGTAGGGGATAGACTTTAAATAGTGGTAGGATCAGGAGGTTCCAGAAATCTCACCCAGTAGTCTTTGACCATGGTTGATTCTTGCCAACCAATCAATAAGCTAATGAGGATATACTCCAGACATGATGGTAAGTACTGTGGACATGAAGACAGAAATAGAAGTTTATAGTCTACAAATATTCATATAGATGATTCTAAAATAAGGCAAAATGAAGTCAAAGAAGATTCTGGGGGACACTAACAGTTAGAGATTTCATGAAGAAGCTCCTTTAGGAGGGAGTACTTGAGCTAACCATGGAAAGAAACCATGTCAAAAATGAGTGAAGAGTAGATCCCAGGCTTGACAGTCTGTACAAAATTAGAAAACAGGATATTATATACCAGTATCAATAAATAGGCCAGGTGAACTGAGATAATAGAGTATGTGGAGGAATGAGTAACCTATCTATAAAAGTAGACAAGGGACAGATTTTAAAGTTCTTTAAATGGTAAACAGAAGAGTCTGCATGAGGATTAGAAGTTAAAGGGAAACCCTGGAGCTTACTGAGAATGACATGGTCAAATCTGTGCTTTACTGATATCATTTTGGAAGTTGTGGATGATGGATGAGAAGAATGACAGAGGAGGCAGCCCAAATACGAGGCTATGGCAATAGTCTAAGCAAAATGTGATGAAACCTTGAACCAGGATGGTAGCTATTTGGGTAGAATAAATTAAGCTAGATGATCTACAAAGAAGGTTTTCTTTACAACTTGAAATCCTATGATCAGCTTTTTACACAATGTATTAAATTTACATTACAATAAATAGATTCTGTTTGAAAATGGAAGTACCAATACCACTGCTAGGTTTATATTTCAAAGACATCCAAAAAATGGGGAAAAGCACCTAATTATATAAAAATATTTATAGTACCTCTTTTTATGATAGCTAAGAATTGGAAATTGAGGGGATGCTCATCAATTGGGGAATGGCTAAAAAGCTGTGCTATATGATTGTAATGGAAGACTAATTGTGATGTAAGAAATGTCAAGCAAGAAGATTTCAGAAAAACCTGGAAAGACTTACATGAACTGATGCATAGTGAAGTAAACAGAACCAGGATAATATTGAACAGAGTAACAGCAATATTTTTTGATGAAGAACCTGAATGAGTTAGCTATTCTCAGCAATATGATGTGATCCAAGACAATCCCAAAGTAGTATTGATGAAACATACTATCTGCCTCTGGAGAAAGAGCTGATATTGTCTGAAAATAGAATGAAACATGCTTTTTCCCCCACTTTCTTCCATTTTTCTCTTTTATTTGAGTCTTCATGTATAAAATGACTAACCTGATTGTTTTACATAATTGCAAAAAAACAAAAAGGGGGAAAGAGCATGGATGCACCTAGGATTAATTTGGAATCATCCATTTATTTCATCCATGGCTCAGCAATGGATATGGCAGATTCTCTCAAAGGATTTAATAAGCACTAACACCACTGTTTGAAAATCATCCATGAAACGTGGTCTGGGTGAACAGAGACATCTTTCTAAGCTCTGTGCTTAGCGGGGACTATGTGATAAAACTCTTTTAGTATGCATCCTACCTTCTGCTGTGCACTTGGTAATTACCACTTCTAGAAAATCAAAGCACTCTAAAATTACAGCAAAATGAAAATGTTAATTAATAAAGTTAAATTTCAAACCCCATCATAATATCAGGAGAAATTCAAGCTGCATAATCCCACTTTGTGTTATGAAAATGTGACTTTGAGCTGATTTAATGGCCTCAACATCAGTAAAGCCTAAATGAGACTCTTCCAACATTGCCACTTCAGGGCCTGATTTTCCCCTATTAGAGTTTAGCGCGTATGACAATTATCACAGGACAGTTACAACAATTCACATTATGTTTAGAGACTATTGCTTTATGAAAATTTCTTGAGAAGCCAAATTACCTTCCTTTTGCCCTTAAAGTTCCTCTTAAAAAGGTAGGATGAGAGCAAAGAACACATGAGAGCAGCTGGGGAAAAAACACCTGAGGAATGATAAGAATCTAACTAAAAAATCACGGGAAAAACTTGATAATTTTTGAACAAATTTATTTTCTGACACTTCACTTTTTTGATTAATGAAATGATCCCATCCTTGTTTATAATCTGGAAATGAATGTAAAAGAAAGAAGAAAATGTGAGGAGAAAACTGAATTATTTGAATCCTAATGGCAGTTATCCATAAATATCCATTGTGGTGTGATTGCTAGAGAAAGAAAATTTGAATTCTGCCTCCTATTCTGTGTATGGTTTTGAGTAAGTCACTTAATATGGCTGTGACTCAGTTTCCTTATTTGTGAAATGAGGGAGTGGGACTTGATGGCTTCTAAAATCTTTTCCATCTCTAAATCTTAAACTCATATATTACTATTTCTTGATAAATTTTCATATTTATTTCACTGTTGTATCTTTGCATAGCTCTAGAACCATTTCTGAAACACTCCTGACTGTTAGGGCTAGAAGAGACCTTAGAGACTGTCAAATTCATCCTTTTCATTGTACAGATGGGGAAACTAAGGCCCAGACAATGAAAAAAGACCATGGGTTCATAGTTACATGACTAGTAAATATCAGGACTGGAACTAGAAGAGGGAATGGAGCATTAATTTTTGACAGGAGAGAATACTAGAATAAAATACAGTTTTATTTAGATCTCTATAGAAATAGAAAATGATGGCACCTCTTACAATTTGCAATCAAAATTATAGCTGCCATTTCTTTAGCTCAAAGTAAAGATGTTGTAGAGTCCTTCAGACTACATGTGGGGAGAGAAGACAAAAGGCACTTTTACATTATGGGTTGATTGTATAAACATAAGGAGAATGTACTTACAGAAGCACTTCAATTCCTGGAATGTATCTTCTAAATTCATTCTCTTAAGGGAAAGCCAGTAAATTTATTTATTTATTTATTTGGGCTTGGAAAAGATGAGTTTTTTGAAAACTAAAACCAAGGAAGTACTAGATAATTTCTTTGCTTGTCTGCACTACCTACCCTTCTCTGACTCTATTCAGTATGACACAACTTAGAATCCTCAAGGAATACTGTTAATGCTTCATGCTAAGATACCTAAAACTTCAGTGTCCCATAGGGGCTGGGGTTATCTATCTTGAGTGAATGGGGAATTAAGATAAGTTATACTATGTGCTTCCCAGAATCCTTAGTATCTTTAGGAAATCAAATTAAAACGGCTATCCTTAAAATGAACAAATAAATCACAAAAGGAGGTGAGATCTAGTGGCTGAGGATTTAAAAAAAGTTGTCCAACTCACTAGATCTGCTTGCTGGGGAAGAAGCTGGCAATTTATAGGTGGACTTTACATATCTATATGGGAAAGCAAAAACAAAGATGAATTATTAGTGATAATTTAGCTCACATTTAAATAATATTTTATGAATCTCTATATGATTCTGCACAAGTCACTTAACCTGAGTTTCCTTAGCAGTAAAACAAGGATAATAATAGCTCCTATCTCCAAAGTTGTTGTGAGAATCAATTGAGATAATGTTTGTAAAGCACTTAAAACAATTTTTGCTCATTTATTTCATTCATCTGATTCTTTGTGACCCCAGTTAGAGTACTCTTCACAAAGATACTAGAGTGATTTGACACTTCCTTTTATAATTCATTTTACAAATGAGTAAGTTTCTGGGGCCAATTGGAACTCAGGAAGATGAGTTTTTTGACTTTAGGTTACTATGTCATCTGGCTCTGCTTTACCCAAGATAAAATGGGTAATAAATGTAAGAATAAGACATCTCAGTTCTTGTTTATTATCAGATAGTAAAGAACTATTTTCTAATTCCCAACAATCAAATTCACTTAGTCCCAGTACAACAATGGATTCAGGAAGGTATAACTTCCCAAAGTGTAGACCCAGCAAGAAGATTTCAGCCTACATAATAATGTGTAGACCCCATAATGAATTTGTTTTCCCTGTATCAAATATACCTTCTCTTCTACTCAAAATTGAAAAATAATAAAAGATGATAGCTAACTTAAGAACATATAGCAAATTGTTTAAAGAGTTCTTTCAGAGTTTCTCTTTTAATTAAGGATATCTTTTCCTTCTGATTTTATTAATTTTAAAATCTATTTTATGCCATTCATCTGATTTCTATTTTTCATAGTATGTCAATATTGTTTTCAATTCAACTGGCACAATTATGGCAGGCTTATCATTTCTTCAAATAGAGAACAACAACAAAAAATCAGACCATTGGTTTCCTTTGAAATGCCTGAGGCCTTAATGATCTAGTCTATTACAGAGAAGCAAAATATTTCCCAAGTGAGTTTTCATGTCTATTAAGCTCTTTTCCATGTTGACAACTCACTTTTAGGAAGAGCAAAGATTTTAGATTAAAACATCAGTTAGGTGAATGTTGAGCTTTCTACTTGTATCCTCAGGGATAGTCAAGTGAGAAAAATAAAGACATGGCATTAATAAGAGGTAAGGATAAACACCAAAAGACATCTTATTTTGTTAGGGACATTTGTGCACATGAAAAAAGTAAAAACACTGCATACATCTCTAAGATGATTTGATACCTTCAAAGAACTTATATAAAGTAATTTAATCACCATAGAAAACTTATGACATGAGACAGGTACAATTATTCCTCTCATATAGATGTGGACCTTGACCACCAAAAAAAGTGTACACTTTATCCATTTAGATAGTTCCAAGCCAGCACCACAATTCAGCTCTTCCTATTATGTTATTCTGTTCTTTCAGTAGTTAACAATTTACTTTTTTTTCGGATAGTTTAATGTGGCAGTTGAAAGCAACAATGACAGAGAACTAAGTGACTCAATTTTAGCTAATGTAAAGGATATTATAATAGCTCATATTTGTAATGTTTATAAAACACTGACATAACAAAAACCTTTTTGAGTAAATAGGATAATTATTACCATCCCAGTTTATAGATGAAAAAATTGAGATTCAGAATTTGGGTAATTTGCCCAAAGACAGAAGATATAACAGCTAGGATTAGACTTCAGTTTTCTCAGTTAGTCTCCTCGGTATACTACCCAAGAATGTCTTGGTGGCTTGGAGAGAATGTGCTACATTTATTTTTATCTTAGCACTAAACAGCAAATACATGTACACTAAAATACATTGTTTTCTAGCTAGAGGAGAAAGTAAAAAGGCTCTCAAAATACTTTTCTTCTTTCTGGCTCATTAAAGAAAACTGAGATCAGGCCATTTCCAATAGTTTTGTGATGGAGAAAGTCATATGAACCTAGTGAGAGGACTGTGGGAATTGAATGTGGATCACAACATAGTTTTCACTTTTTTATTGCAGTTTGCTTGCATTTTGTTTTTTTCTCATTTTTTCCTTTTTGATTTGATTTTTTTTGTGCAGTATGATAATTGTAGAAATATGTATAGAAGAACTGCACATGTTTAACACATATTGGATTATTTGCCATTGATGGGAAGGGAGAAAAAATATTTAAAATACAAGGTTTTGCAAAGATGATGTTGAAAACTACCTATATATGTGTTTTTGAAAATAAAATGCTTTATTAAAAAAAAGAAAACAGATATTACTTGAAAGAATAGGCAATGTACATTCAAGGAGAGAATAAAGGATAATGTTGGTAAAGAGGCAGAGGGGAATCCAAACCTGTATTAGGAGGATGAAAGATAGAAGAATGTGACATGGAGTAAGAAGGGACAAAACAAAAGTATAGACTGAACTCAACAATCTCTGATAACCCTTCTAAACCTGGGAGCCCAAATTCCATGGCTCTGAAGCATAATGAATTACTGATAATCTTTAGAAGGTTTGAAATTGTTTCCACAAAACATGGATGAGCATTCCTGGAGAAGAAGGTCATTTCCTATGATCAATGGTATAAAGATGAAGAGCCATAGGAAGGAAGCATGCCAATTGAAAAATTGCCAATTGTAAATTTGCCAAAAAGATGGTCATGTATTAGCATGAAATGAATAAAGAGATATACTGTCTTCCAGTGATATGATGAAGAACTTCCTCAGACTCATCAAATATGAACAATTAATAGTATGAGAAGGATCTTAGACAACATTTGTAGGAATTAGGAAAATTTAAGCTAATGGTGGTATTCGAGTTTGATGTGAATATTCTGGGGAGCAATATGACAAAATATAATTAGTCACATCATGGATCACATTCTTTCATCCAGGGATTGCATTGCTAGGGTTCCTAAAATATCATATCCTAAAATACAACAAAAATAATATCATAGAGTAAAATATTCTAAAAAGGAATAAAAGATACACTGGTTATATATAATGTGTTATATAATATATGTATAGCTTTTATTTGAAATAGCAAAAATAGAAATAATGTATATATGTAGTGCATGGAAGATGGCTAAAAATTAGGTTATATTTATGAAATGAAGTATTATGACTATAACAAATAATACAAAGCAATATGGAAAGACATGAAATGATAGAAAGTGAGTGAGAAAAGCAGAATTAGAGTTGTATATATATATATAAACTAAATTTAAAAACAACAAAAAAGCCAATATTATAACTTCAGGGTCATCAGTAATTAGATAAAATAAAATTTGTCCCTCTCACCTTTTGTTTTGTTACCTGTTAATTTGATATTATTTTCAAAGCTAAGGTGTTATATAAAACTTTATACTTTATCTTATGTTTGTTTATTTAATTCTGTTGACAATTCATTAAATCAGAGATTTAAAAAAAAAAAGTCCTAGGCAAAAAACTGAACCGCTTAGGAACAGAGCAAGAGAGTTTGTTAGTTTTGTTTTGAAATCATTGCTGCCAAATGAAAGTTAGGGATGTTAGAAAAGAAAGGAGGATATCAGAAATGATTATCTAATTAAGAACATATTACTAGAAATGACTATTTGAGTTTTCAGACTGGGTCTTCATATATGGAAATGACAAGTCTTTGGTCAGGAATAAAATACATCTTATGAGATCCAAGAAGAATAAGCTATTAATGATCTACAGATCTAACCAAGAGTGGTTTAAATTAGAAAAAAAAAGGGGGAAGGAAAAACTGTTTATAAACTCCCCATATAATAGACAACACAATGTATTTGATACAACATAGAGAAAAGAGGAACCGTAAAATGATCCAGTAAAGAAGAAGAAGCAATAATAATCATAGACCCAGATATCTGTATAGAAATACATTGAGTAAAAAACCCAATCAACCAACCAAAAAGCCCTAGTGATATTCATAAGAAGAGGCAAATTTTCTAACTTCTAAAAAAAAAACAACTGTTGAAAATGTGAGATGTGCCAGAAGCCTAGACATGGAAAAATATCTCTAATCCTAAAAAAATAAATGGATTATTTAAACTGTAGTTTGGTAAGTTTGATTTTGATTCCTAATAAGCTTCTAGAATATATTATTAATAGGATAGTTTGTGAGCTAGTAGAAAAGGAAGCAGTGATTGGTATGGCCTAATAGGTTCATCAGGGAAAAAAAATTATGCCAGATTAATCTAATGTCCATTTTTTGAGAGGATTATGAACTGATAGTTCAGAGAAATATTACAAACATAGCATATCTGATTTCAGCAAGTCATTTGCTAGTATAATAATAATAGTAACTAACATTTATATTGTACTTACAATGTATCAGGTACTGTGCTAAATACTTTACAATTATTACTTCATTTGATCCTCACCATAATTCTGAGAGTATGTGCTATCATGTCTCCCATTTTACAGATGAAAAAGCTGAGGTAACAGATTTATTAACTTGCCCACAAGTAAGAAACTCATCACACAACTAGCAAATCTCTGTAACCATATCTGAATGTAGATCATCCTATTGGCGTTCTCAATGTGCCAACTATCTACCATCTATGTATTCTATGATGTGCTTGTAGACAAGATGGAAAGATATAAAGTGAATAACAATACATGTAATTGGATTCAAAATAGGTTGAACACATGAACTCAAAGAGTGGTGATTAATGGATTGATGCCAATTTGGAGAATGGTCCCTAGTAGAATGACGTAGTGGCTTGTGTGAGATCTAGTCCTTTTAAACATTTTTATCAGTGACTCAAACAAAGGAATAGACAGCATGCTCATTAAATCTGTGGACAACACAAAACTGGAAGTTCCACCTAAAACATTGCCTCACTGAAACCAAGGAATACAAAAGTTGTTTAAAAGGACTAGGCCAGTTTAGTATTTAATATTTGAAAATTTCACCTAGGGAAAAGAGATCAGACTTGTTTTAACTTGATTACAGAGGGCAGAATAAGAAGTAATAGCTTAATACACTTCAAAGGTATAATGAAGGTGTCCCAAAAGCCTTGGTGTAGTTCTAAGCTTGGAATCTTAAAACTACACCAATACTTTTGGGATACCCTGTATCCATTGAATACCAAAAATCCAAACTCAAACCCAAACAACTAGGGAAAAAAGCTTTAAAATGTAGAACTCTTCAAAAGTAGAACTATTTAGATTCACAATCCATGGATTTTCTCAAATAGAAGACTGATGATTGGGAACATTATAGTGGGGTTGCCTGCTTGTGTACTAAATGGTCTAAATGACTTTTGAAGTCTTTTTCCAATCATAAGATGAGATTAGATATCCAATTTCTAGGATTTCTTTTCTGAGGAAATCAAATTAAAGCATTACTATTAAGTACAGCATTTCCTGAGGATGTTTATATACTTGGTGTCATAACATTTAAAAATGGAGCCATCTTATTTCATTGGTTTAATCTTCATAGAAGAAGGATTAAAAGAGGCTGAGAAATATGAGATGCTCTGATAGGGTACTTCCATATACAAAACTAGAAGGGCATCTTATAACTCCTTGATATCATTCACCCACTCATTTTACAATTGATGGAAATTATTGTTATTATTTTACCATTCATTTCTTCAAGGTTGGGAAATTTTGCCATTAACTAATCCTGTAATGTAATAACACAAAGGAATTTCAAAGAAAGCAAAGGTGAAACATGTTCGTAATGTACCATGCCTTTTAGTGATTAGATTTATAGGAAATAGCAAATGGAATATTTTGGAGGGCATTTCAATAACTCCAGATCTTTTCAGTGATCATGTACCTCAGTTGAATGAAGAGAATAGACTGAGTTTTTCTTGTTACAGTGGAAATTGGTTTAATTAAATCAATACATGTTCACTGCACTCTAACATTTCCTTTCTGTTATTTTACTGTTGCTTAATTTAAGATTGACTGTGATGTCACAAGCATTATCTGCATATTTGAAATTCAAGAGAGAATACTAATAATAAGTTTATCTATCTTCCTTTCTTCGTTGCTTGGTTGTTTGCTTCACTAACAGATGTTTTCTCTTATGACCCACACAGTATACTAGGGAGCCTCCTTGTATGACAATAAAATAGATTTGAGAGAGTATAGAATGAAGACAAGACCAATTAGGAGATTATTGCAAAGGTCTAAATCAGAGAGAAGAAAGACAGTAAGGACATGAATCAGGTAGGCTATAGTATGGGCAGAGAATTGATGATGGATAAGTTTTGGAAGCCAGTTGATACACTTTTTATGATAGCATGCAGCATTTATTTTTCAGGAGATATAAAAATATTGCAAAATTATTTACAATTGTGCACCATCATTTTCTGTATTATTCTTATGTAGGCTAATATTTATCCCTGTGGCTATAATAATAAGGAACATTTATACAGCACTTTGTTGTTGTTTAGTTGTTTTTGAGTCTTTGTGGCCCCGTTTGGTGTTTTCTTAGCAAAGATAATGGGGTAGTTTGCCATTGTTTTCTTCAACTCATTTTACTGATGAGGAAACTGAGTTAAACAGGGTCAAGTGACCTCCCCAGGTCATATGGCTAGGAAGTGCCTGAGGCCAGATTAGAACTCAGGAAGATGAGTCTTCCTGACTGCAGGGCTGGCATTCTATCCACTTAGCTGCCCCCCTAAAGCACTTTAGAATTTTCAGAAGTCCTTTTCTCATAACAACCCTGTCATAGAGGTTATCATTTACTTAATGCTACAGATGAGATGATTGAGGTTCTGCCTTCATCTTGATCATAGTATCTGAGGTGGGATTCAAACTCCTTTGTGATTGTCCTTGTAGCACTCTATACATTATGCCAAGCTGCTTCCCCCGCCTCCTTCTCTGTCTTCTTCTTTCATTTTAAGCATTAGAGGCCAGTTTCCTTGAATTCTATATAGTTAATGTTTGAATATGGCATTTAATTTTACCCTATTATTTCTTGCTTTCATTTTTTTTAAAGGGTGTATTGAATACCTATTTTCTGGTTGCCACTGTGTGTTCTCAAAAAAGAGAGCAACAAACTTATCTTTGAATAGTATTTTACAGCTGTAAAAATAATCTGCCTTATTTATATCTCATGGGTCTTGAAAACAGAAAAGATCTAGGTGCAAGTCCTTTGTCTTATACTTATTAGCTATGGGATCCAGGGCAAGCCACATAAGCACTCAGTGCTCCGGACAGTTCTAAGACTAAACTTCAAAGAAGGTGTCAATCTGCATTAGTGTATGAAGTCTCTTCATCCAGGAGTTCCTCATATCAGTAAAGTTACATATACAATTTCTATCTTTATTCTAATGACTATGAAATAATCAGGCTAGCATTCTAAACTCAAATGACTTTGCTGATCTGCTCCTTCCTCTATCTACTCCAGCTACTGCTGCCCTATAACCACATTGTATTCATTTTGTTGTATTTCTCTTCACCTTAGCCTCCTAGAGTCTCTCATTTTTCTTGAGAAAATTCAATTTATAAATTAGCTTTTTCATGAAGCCTTTTCTGATAATTCCAATGACAAATTCAATTGTTCAGTTATTTATTTCAATCACATCTGACTATGACCCATTTGGGATTTTCTTGGCAAAGATATGGAAGTGGTTTGTCATTTCCTTCTCCAGTTCATTTTACAGATGAAGAAACTGAGGAAAACAGAGTTGAGTTATTCTCACAGGTTAGATGACTAGTGACAGAAAATGAGTCTTCCTGATTTCAAGACCAGTGTTCTATTGAACCATCTAGGTGTTCCAATTACTAGTATCCTTCTCTCAAAATATTGTGTATTGAACTACTTTGTGTGTATATATATATATATATATATATATATACACACACACACACACACACATATATAGATAATGTATATGTGTTTGTATATACACATAGATGTATATTTACATATGTGTATATGGGTACATATATGTACACATATATGTAGATAGTGTCCTCCATTAGAATATGAGGTTGGATACATGCATAACAAGCATTCAATAAATGCAACTTGGTTGACTGATTGTCCAGGATGACACATAGTAATAGCTTATATGAGTTACCTTCTTTGATCATCTACTCCAATCCCTCCCATTTTACAGGAAAAGAAATTGAGTCCCTTATATTTGAGTTTTGAGGGCTACATTTCACCTACATTTGTTCCTCATGCATATATGAAGGTGATACTATTATTATTTCCACGTTGGAAATAAGGAATGTGAGGCTAAAATAACACACACTTTGCCAGGGGTCATAGTTATTAAGATGTCAAGGCAAAATCTGAACCAAGGTCTTGTGACTTCCAATCTACCATTCTTTCCTGCCATTCCATGCAGCCCAACTCACACAGCTGGGAGTTGAATATGAGTATTGGATCTCCTAAATCTAGCACTCTTTCCACTATAGTATTCATCATTCCTGCCCTCAAGGAATTTCTAGTTTAGCAGGAGAGAGAAACTATAAACATTATGGTTGTTTGTTCTTCTGTCTTCAAGATGATCATGACATCAGGGAGGAAATGCCATGACACACAAGTAAGTAGGATTTAAGTGAGGGAGGGCTGTGCAAAGTTACCTGCCTCACATTCTCCTCCAGAGCCATCTGAATCCAGTGGCCAGATATAGATCAGGATGACTGGATATGGCTTGGGAACTTAACAGATCTCAGTTTGAGAGGGAAAGAAAGACTTTTTTTCCCCTATCTACTAAAAAAAAAAAAATCAATCTGGGAGATGAAGATCTTCAGAGTTTCTGGCCAAAACAAAAAGAATTGCTGTTTACATTCACTCTGAAGCAATCAAGGCTCAAACAATGATCCAGTAGAGCTTGGTCTGGGACCTTTTGTTGGCCAATCTTTGAGAGGCAGAGTGGTTCAGGTTTACGGCATGGTCCTTAAGAAAGAAATAAATCCCAAGCTATCGTTCAAGGTTTCTTAGGACAATAATAAGATTAAGTGTTAAGATCAATTGTATAATAAAATTTATAAGATTTCAGAACAAAAAGAGATCATGGATTGCCATTGTTTTTGTTATATATTATAAATATAAGCCACAGAATCACTAAAGGATTTACTTATAATATTTTAAGCCCTTAACAAGTATCCTTTCCCTGATGATGAGAAAATTTCACAATATAGGCCAGGCAAATGATAATTACCAGACTGCCAAGAAAACTATTTGGAGGATCAGGTGACTAGTGTTTCCTTACTCTCCTTGAAAAAAGACCAAAGGGCTCAGACCACTGGACAAATGCCCAACCACCCAATGAGACAGTCCAATATCCTCAGGCCAGAACTGAAGATAATGATTTTGCCTGAGGCCATAAATGTAACTGTGGTTAGTTCTTTTCTATCCTAATGTCTAATGTAGTTATTTTAATTTATCGTTGCCTTGCAACATTATCTAAAGAATTTATCAGTTAAGGGAGTCTTAATGCAGAACTCTGAGTATGCTTTTAAATTCCACTTGATGAATCATCTTGAAATTTGCTAACCTAATATTGCTAAGGCTTATGTAGGGCATCCTTAGATATAAGAGTCTTCTTAAGAAATAATACATTGTTTCAATCACAATTGCATTAAAGAATCTCTGATGAGGAAAGGAGTATTATGTCATGGACCATTCAGGCAACTAGATTTAAGACTCCTGGGTCAAAACTGTTTTCATTTTAGCTTCTAGCTTTTTCTAAGTTTTTCCAAGCAGCAAAGTAGGAAATAAAACACACTATAAATTAAAGGGGTTTAGGGAACTAATAGTAACTGGTCAACATTATGAAATCAAAGAATTGAAGGACTTCAGAAGTTCCCTGGATTCTTCCACCCAAATGATCTAAGGATCATTTTCTTATGGCTTTCGTTCATTCCTGTAAGACAACAGAGGTAAGCCATTGGAACAATGGAATACTTAATTAGTTGATTTCTCCCACTTCCTTCTTATTTAGGGCTAACTTTTGATAGAAATCGTGACTCAGAGAGTGATGAACTTAAGATGGAAGACCAGACACACATTTTTGAACAAAACTGATATGGACATTTGTTTTGTGTGACTGTATATTTGCTATAAGGTTTCATTTCTGCTTTTCTTTTTCTAATACTATGAGGATGGAAGGGAAAGAAATTAGTTAATTAAAAGTTTAATTAATTAAAAATAACAGTGATATGAAAAAGCATTGGTCTTGTCAAAAAAATCTAAGGTTTATTTTAGGTACTCTCTGACTGTGAGATTCTTGTCTAAAAATTAAATTTTTCTGTGTCTCTTTCAATTTTCTTATCTGTAAAATGGGAACAATAATATTGCTGGCTAGTAGAAAGAAAATGTTTTAATAAAACTAAAGCTTCTATAGAAATGTGAATTATTAATATAACAACTTTCTTCCATTATGAAATCAGTATGTCTTCCATCAAAAAGCTTTGTAGGTGTGAAGAAGCTCCTCCTTATAGTCACTGCTCAGTTATACTGGTCATTTGCTATTAGTCATTATATGGTTCTATGCTATACTTGCCCTTTTATCCAGATTGATTCATTCAATTAATAAACATTTATTAAACACTATTTTCCATACATCATACTAAACTCAATCTATTTACATGGATCTATCTATGTATGAAGTGATTTAGGCCTACAGGTTCATTAAGTGATACCATATTGCATTAAATGTCTTCAGTTTGAAGGATACAGTTGGTAGAGCTATTAAATCATGCACTAATATGACTCAATCTATTATTTGGTATATATAAGGGGATTTCCAACTCTGGAATATTAATTTCTTATTAATTTCTTGGCTAACATCAGCCGTCAGAACCCATGATGAATGTTCTTACAATGAATACCAAATTAACCCTAACTAATTAGATGCTTTTATAAGTTATTAATGGGGTGTCATTTTGGCCCGATTCTCACTATGTATATGATGTTCCATAGAAGAATCTACTTGTTTGGGAAATAGATCAATTTGCCTCCCTTATTTGGATTTGTGAACTTCAGTCAAATGCTCCCCCAGACCCTTTGTTTCTGTCAGATAGTATAAGCTAAATGCCCTTGAAAAATGACTTTGAAATATGAAGATTGAACAGTCCTTCCGCCCCTCTCCCCAATCTACTGCTTGTAATTGGAGAAAGATTTTGTGGCCTGGCCAGAGGCAGCCCATTCGTGGTCAGACTGGTTGATGGCTGATGGACAGCATAAGGGCAGAAAATATGCAGCCTCCTAATAAGGGTCATATCCCCTGCATTTAGAAGACAACTTATGGGAAGACATCAGGGAAAGAGAATTGCATCTGTCATCATATTGATGCAAATGACATTTGCTGAATGAGGCAAAGGGAAAAAGCTTTAAGGGGCGAGCAATTAACTCAGTGTTTTAAGGTGTATTCATTTTAGAGTTTACATACTACTGCTATTTAAATGAAAACCCCTTTCTCAGGGAAGGAGCAAAGATTTACATTGGAAAAAATATGGCTCACATGGAAGGGTGAGGGGTAGCCAACTTTTGCATTCTAGGAACACTGGTTCTGAATCTCAGTGGACCCGTTGAGAATTAACCCAATTCATTCCCTGACGCACACACAAGACTTCCACAGGGCATAATAGTCACTATTCAATGCTTCACATTCCAAGGAAGGTGAGATTTCAAAGTTGAGCTTCTTAAAAATTAGAGTTATCCCAAAATAGAATGGACTGCTTTGAGGGTAATAAGTTTCCCTTCATTGAAGATCTTTAGTAGTGGTTAGATAACCCTTTGTGGGATGTGTTATAATAGGGATTCCTTTCAGCTGTAAGATGTATTAGATGATAATTAAAAGGGCTCCCCAAACTCAAATTCAAAATATAATTGCCTTCACTATTATCATTAAGTTACCTTCACTTCCATCATTTGTCCTTAACCTGGTACTAGACTGGCTAAAAGCTGGTAGGACCTCTCTGCTCTTGCTCTTGGTCCAGCATCTTGCCATAGCAAGATATCAAAGTTCCCTCTGACTCTGCTGTGCCCCTCCAAGCCTCAGTCTAGCCCCAAACTGAATTTTGAGTTCTGTGTCACTCTTTATCTTTTAATAAAGTGCAAATGGACATCACTGATAACATCTATTTTCTTTTTGTCTACTTTGTTCTCTTTGCCCATGCATTTTGGCTTTTCAGAAATAATATCACCATCATTATCCTTTGTTGAATTGTATTTTCATCCCAATCTCATAGCTACATGCAATTTTTGTATTCTCTGCTCTTTTTCTTTAAAAAGAAATTTAATGTTTTCTCTTTAGTTTAAATACCACTTTCACATTTTACAAGATGAGAAAATTATAGCTCATTATAACTACAATGACAACTCATAAGTGTCAGGGCCAACATTCAGATCTAGGTCTTCTGACTTCAAGTCTATCAGTATTTCCACCTAAATAAGGCTTTTTTGAACTAGAAAACTGACTCCAAAGAAGCACAATGAAGAAATACCTTGGGTATCAACAATATGAGACATATAGCTTCTAGGAAGATGTACAACTGGGCTCCATCACTCTTTAGCCAATAAATTGCTGGACAGAAAAAAAAAATCCAGCATCCAAGTAAATAAATGTTTTTTAACACTATGCAGAAATCCTGTGGATAGGAGTTCTGCCAGATCACTGGTAAGATGAGGGGGATGTGTGTATGTATGTGGGTGGGTGGGGGGAGGATGGATTTCAAAAGTACTTTCAATAGGATTGTTTAATTCAATATGAAGAGTCAACATGTGTAACTCGAACTAAAATAAGCCCTTTCACGTAAATGCTACCTGACTGATTTGAACATCCTTTCAAGAGATAATGTCAGATAACAAGGGTGTGAAAAATTACTGATGCAGAAGAAAGGCTGTGATGCTTGAAACAAAAATTCCTTTTCTGTATCTCCAATCTAACCATAAGTTCAGGGCCAGAGAAGATGAAGAATAATAACAAATGATTGAGTTAGTCCCAGAAACAAGAGTCTGGACTCTGGGCTATCAGTTCAGCCCTTTTGCTTGGGTTTGAATTGGTCTGACAGCTATGACTTCAAGTGAGCAAGGGATGGTTAATTAGGGGAGTTGTGCTTGTCAGGTTGTGTTAGTTCCAGGTGACATCACTTTGTTGTGATTCTCAGATTGAAAAGTCTTCCTTAGGGGAAAAAAGGCATCAACATGAACAACTAAACTTAGCACTCAAGGTTCCTACATACATTTTGGGTAGAACCTATTGCAACTAGGAAAATAAGCAAGAATTATGGGGAGCTAGCTGGCATCCTATTGCTATTGAAGTAGTGACAGTGAAAGCTTCCAGTTGTGAGGAGTCAAGACAGGCAAATGGAAGGGGCAGGATAGATGAAGGAAAAATAGATGCTACCAAGTTATCTTAAAATATGGTTGCAAGAGTAAAACAAATTTTCTGCTCTAAAAGCAGATCTAACACTACTGATCTATTAACTAAAATGACAATACGGTGCTGAGTTTTTGCGTTGCATCTTTTTAAATAAATGAGACTGATGCCTTCATTTTTATATTACAATCTTTTTTAGATCCATATCCAACTGTGACATATAAAAGGTCTGAGAGATTAATTTTTGGGTAATGAATAATTAATAAAAGGATGGTTATTTGGCTGTCTCTCACAAGCCAAATATAAATCTTGGCAGCTTCTTGAGGTTTCAAGCAGGGGGCAATTAACTGATAGGTTAACAATGAGAAGAATTGATATTATAATGACAGGTGGACCTATTCTAATGTAAGATTGGGGAACCTGACACTGATTATGTCACCCTTACTCCCAGACTATCCCTGTCCCAGGCAATCTAGATAAAGGATCTACCCTCCTCCCCTCTCTATCCCAAGCCTAAGTAGAACACAGAAGACTTCCCCCTACTTGGGTGGGGCATAAAAAAATTTAAAAGAAAGTTAATGTATGAACAATGGCTCAATAACCTATTAGGGGCTGAGTGAATAAAGAATGAATGAAGAAATAGGCAGGTAAAAAAAAATACTATTCCTAATTCAATAATTGCTTATTAATATGGGCAAGAAATAATCATTTTTTTCACATCTAATCAGTGAGTCTTCCTTTGTGAAGCAAAAACATATGATACAAAGTTGACAAGGTCATGCACAGTTTACCAGCTATCCAAGAAAAGGTATGTTTCCTACTCATTCCTTTATAGCCAATATTGTTGTTGTAGTCATTGTGCATATTGTTTTCCTTCTTTCACTCTGCTTCTGTTCAATGAAGACTTTCTGTTTCTCTCAATTCCTCATATTCATAATTTCTTATTGAGCAATAATATCCCATTGCATTTATTTATCACAATTTGTTCATCCATTCTCTACTGTGTTAACAGATTTTCATTTCCACAAAATGTTCTATATATAGGCAATTAGGTATAAGCACAGTGGATAAAGCATGAGACCTGGAATAAGGCTAACCTTAAATACATACAACTTGTGTTATCCTGAGCAAAACATCTGATCGATCTGTGCCTTGGTTTCCTCCTTGAGAAAAGCGGGTTAATCATTCAATCAACCTCCCAGGGTTGTTGTGAGGATCAAAGGAAATAATACTTGCCCATCATTTAGTTAACCTCAAAGCACTATATACATGCTAGTAATTATTATTATTATTATTATTATTATTATTATGTAGGTAACTCTTTTATCTGTCTTTGATTTCCTTAGGTATATCTTCAGCAATGAGATTTCTAAGACACAACATATAAACAGCTTGGTATGTATTTTATCTTCTTAGTAATTATTGGGAACATAAAACCAGTATATTAAATACCATACAATCTTACAGTTGGAATGGATCATAGGACTGAGAGATAAAAATCTGGCAAAGCCAGGACAAGCACCTCATGTTCCCTCACATCCAAATTTTAAGCCAAATTCTACTGAGGTGCTCCATCCCATACATAATTTGCATGTTGTTTCTCCTGTTATATTATAAACTCCTTGAGGACAGGGACTGTCTTATTTTCCTGTGCTTAGCACCATGCCTGGCATGTAATAGGTGCTTAATAAATGTTTATTGATTGTTTGGGAAGAGATCTTGGACTTCAGAAAGCAAGATCCTAAGGGAGAAAAGATACTAGAACACCTTAAGGTCACCATAAGAAGGCCATCAAAGCTCCCATTGGGGAAACAGGAGACAGACCGAAGAGATTCTCATCTGTGCTGTAAGGATGGACTGCCATCTATCTGGTCAACTTCCATTTTGTCTAAATATTCTTGATAAATCAGGTTCATTCTCAATTGTCACTGTATGCTGAAGGAGTATTGGTATTGTCAGAAACTTCTAAATTTTGGAGCCTGGAGAAAAACTCTTGTTGCCATGGTCTCTCCTCAGAGATAGTTCTGACAAGAAAGTCATGTAGCTGCTCAAGAATTCTGATCGACAGATTAGTATTATCCTCAAGAGTGCATCACCTTCCATTCCTGGGCAGCTTTTATTGTTAGGAATCTATACGATTACATTATAATTTTCATTCAATAGTTTTAAACTCTGCCCTCCGGGATCCATCAGAATAAAATCTAATCCCTCTTTCATTTAAGGACCCTTCAAAACATTTGAAGACATTAATCATCCTCTTTAAATATATATTTCTTCAGGCTAAACAGCTTCAGTTTTTTCAATTAAGTAATAGCTCAGTTGACTAGCAGATTGTCTATTATGACAAGAAAGGAAAATGGTGGATGCTGGAGGAGATATTAGACATTAATGCATTGTTGATGAAGTTGCGAACTAATACAATAATTCTGGAGAGCAGTCTGGGACTATGTTTAAAGGGTTATAAAACTGTGCATACCCTTTGATCCAGTTGCTATTAAGTCTCTATCCCAAAGACAGCTAAAACAAACAAACAAACAAACAAAAAAAAAACCACAAAGAAAAAAAGAAAGAAAAAAGACATATTTGTACCAAAATTTTTGTGGTGGCTAAGAATTAGAAATTGAAGGGATGCCCATCAATGGGGAAACAGTTAAACTGTGCTATATGACTGTAATGGAATACTATCGTGGCACAAGAAATAACAAACAAGATGTTTTCAGAAGAACCTGGAAAAACTTACACAAACTGATGAATAGTAAAGAAACCAGAACCAGGAGAATGTTGTACATAGTGAGAGCAATTTTATCTTATGAAGAATTGTAAATGACTTTTCCAGCAATATGAGGCAAGACAATACCAAAAGACTAATAATAATGAAGCATACTATCTGCCTTCAGAGAAAGAATTGATATTGTTTAAATGTAGACTGAAGCATGCTATTTTTCATTTTCTTTCATTCTCTTTCTTTTGTTTGAGTCTTCTTGTACAAAATGACCAATATGGAAATGTTTTACATGATTGCCTATGTATAGCTATATCTGTTTACTTACCATCTCAGGGAAGGAGAGGGGAGGAAATAAAAGAATGGAAGGAAGGATAGAATTTGGAACTTAAAACTTTAAAAAAGCCCAAATTTAAGAAAAAAATATTTTTTAAATATGTAATTGGAAGGAAAATAAGATATTTATTTAAAAAAAATAACACCTTAAATTTGGAACTGTGTCCAAAGATTTATCAAACTGTGCATACCCTTTGACTCAATAGTGTTTCTACTAGGCTTATAGTCCAAAGAGATAAAGGGGGAAAAAGGACCCACATGAGCAAAACTGTTTGGCAGCCCTTTTTGTAGTGGCAAGAAACTGGAAATTGAGTGGATGCCCATCAGCTGGAGAATGACTGAATAAGTTATGGTATATGAATGTTATGGAGTATTATTGTTTCATAAGAAATAATCAGCAGGATCATTTCAGAGAGACCTGGGGAGGCTTACATTAACTGATGCTAAATGAAATGAGCAGAACCAGGAGATCATTGTACACAGTAACAGCAAGATTATACAATGATCAATTCTGATGGACATAGTTCTTTTCAAAAAGGAGATGATTCAGCCAGTTCCAGTGGTCTTTTGATGATGTGAGCCATCTGCATCCAGAGAGAGGACTGTGGGAACTGAGTATAGATCACAACATAGCATTTTCACTCTTTTTGTTGTAGTTTGCTTGAATATTATTTTTCTCATTTTTTTCCTTTTTGATCTGATGTTTCCTGTGCAGCAAAATATATATGCCTATATATTTTTTTAACATTTTTTTTTACCATGTTGAACATATATTGGATTACTTGCCATCTAGGGGAGGGGATGGGAAGAAGGGGAAGAAAATTGGAACAAAAAGTTTTTCAAGGGTCAATGTTGAAAAATTATCCTTGAATATGTTGTGGAAATGAAAAAAAATTCAATTAAAATAAAAAAATAACAGCTCAGTTGATCAATGATCTGGTTTATGTGAGTAATCCCTCATCAGTTCTAATCAAGCCCTATTTATGCCTTCCTACATCTGATTCTTATTGTCTATGTCCTCTTATAAATCCTCAACAGAAGATCTACTGAGAGATCTTCCTTTGGATGTTATAAAATTTTGCCCAGGGAATTCTTCTGTTATCTCTCACTCTCATTTGATAGCTGACCTGCTCCCTGAATTAAAATCCTGCCTTGGATACTTAATAGTTATGTACCTTGGGTAAATCATTTTACCTTCTCTAGCCTGAGTTTCCTCATTTTATAAAATGAAATCCCCTGATATAGTCTTTTCCAACTCGATAATCTTACAACTGACTGCTTGTTAACTGGACATCAGGCATAACTAGGGCAGGAAGATTGGGGTTTGGGCCCAGAGCATCAGTATTTAGGGAGTTTTGACAGCATTTACTCCCCTTCAATAGCAAGAAAGAACTCAGTTTTGCCTTTGTTTAACAAGGATAATTAATTTAAAAAGGCATGGCAACTCATGAGCTGAGCTCCTGACCAACCCTAGCAGGTTCTACTCCTTTCCCTCAATTGATTTTTATCCTAAAATGTTGATTGGAAGGTATATTTTATATTATTTGCCTTTGACATTAAAATTGCTAATTAAGGTTCCAGCTGCCAGCCTGAAGGTGCCAAAAGGGCACCAGTGACCCAGAAAAGACATCAAAAAAAAAAAAAAAAAAAAAGGAAAGATCAGTATACAAATGTTACTTATTTCCCAAAGCTGCCTAGCACTGGTCCCTAGCAAGCCTAGTGGACTGGATCAACTAAATCCAATTTAATAGACTGCCTGATGACCAGTCTACAAATTGTTGATTGAAATCTATGTTTTCTTCTCTACCCTCAAACTTATAAAGTCATTTGGTTACAGAAGGTGGTTAAATCTTACTGACACAAACCCAAAGAATCAATCATTGATTGCAGAAACAGACCCATGCAGTTAAGCCATGCAGTCGACATGCCAAATTTCTCTCTAAGAACTGCACTTGGGGAAAAAAATAAAATTACTCCACATCTGCTATCTTTTTATAATAAAAAAAACAATAACTTTACACCTTCAAATATTTCACGCTTCAGCACAGAAATGATCATAAGACCAAGTAAAACCATTTCTATTTTGACACTCTTGGCCACCTGCACTGCTTAAAGTCTATTACATTTTTAAAGGTTTGTTTTACTGCAAAAGAAATATATCACATTGTTTGGGCATTGCTTTTATTTTTAAACTAAAACAATACAAAAAAAGCCAAGAGCAATAAAATTCCCCCAAAGAAATAACTCTCTTCTTTGGTTCATCTTAGCTCCTATAGTTATTAAAGAGCTAAAAACTTCAGCTCAGAAATCTCTCTTTCCCCCATGTACAATAATAACTTGAATTGCTATAGCACTTTGAGAAACAGAAAGAACCTTTTTACAACAATACTGTGAGTTGGGGAGGTAGCTAATGCATCACAGGTTAACAACTAGAAGGGATTTTGTCTATCACATTCCTGTTTTAAAGATGGGGAAATGGGCACAAGGAAATGAAGTGATTTGCCTCAGCTGGCATAGGTAGTAAGCATCAGAAGAAATGTGAACTTGTATTCTTATCCACTTTATAGATGAGTCAAATGAAATATAGGGAGGGAGATCAACTGCCTACAGACACAAAGAGTTGGCAGCAGAGAAAAGGGAAAGCTCAGATGGCAAAGCTAGTGCTAAAAGGACTAACTGGAGAATGGCAAAGATAAATTTTGCCAGTTTTGTTCAGGGTTAGCCTTAAAAAAATCAGGGAAGATGTCATTCCACTCTGGGTCTCTATTATATTATGACTTTAAACAGGCATGCTGATTACTACAAGCAAGCTGAGTTCTTTGAGGTTCTTTTCAGTTTTATGATTCTGGGATGACAAACCAACATTTTATATGAGATCCATCTGGTAGAGAATGGTTGCTTCACTGAGACTTTTTTAGCTGTGACCCCCTCATCTGATAGAAGGCAGTCTGATTCATAGAGAAGTGAAAGAGACCAGGTTACTTGGGACTGAGTGGGAAGGTATGTGGAGCACCAAGCCATCATATACCTACTACTCTGTTATTTTCTGAAGCCAATCATCATTGTTCTGGGCAAGATCTGGCTTCTATGTTATTATCTTGATGCTGACTACTGTGACTTCCCTTGGTTTTTGAAAAGCTGCTTAGGAACTCACACAATATTTTCCTGCCTAGTCCTTGAATCAGATCATTCACACATTGATGGATTTCCAACTTTGATGTAGGGGCTGTAGTGACCAGCTACATTGGTCCAATTTTTTCCTGTCCTTTGACTTTCTCATACACACTGGGCAGAGCCACAGCCCTGCTAATCACATATACCGATTCTTGGGCAAAAAATGGCCTTGCCCCAGCACTATAATGACTAGCAGGATAAAACATTGGGAACTGTTACTGTCTCATAAGTTAATTAGTTGACTTTATGTGGGCTACTTTCAAGCCCTCATCAGATTGATGTGTCTGTCTGCTCAGTGTTATTTATTCCTTTATTTCTTGTTGTTCTGTTGTTTATGTTCCATACTTCTCATTTCATCCATTTCTATGAATTATCTAGCAAATGATTCCCTCCTACTTCTGTCCCCTAAAAATTCATTGAAATAAAGAAATAGGTTCTCCTCCTTTGAATTTAGGATAATTTCCTAGAAGCCTACCTACCTCTGTATTTTTTCCTTTAAAATTTCATATTCTAAAAGGCAGGAGCTGTGTGTCATCTTTATGTGTTAACACTGGCAGCTAGGTGGTATAGTGGACAGAATACTGGGTCTGGAGAGGGGAAGACTCATTTTCTTAAGTTCCAATCTGGCCTCAGACACTTGCTAGCTATCTGATCTTGGACAAGTCACTTTATCCTGTTTGCCACAATTTCCTCATCTGTAAAATGAGCTGTAGAAGGAAATGACAAAGTACTTCAGTAACTGTGCCAAGAAAACCCCAAACAGAGCAACAAAGAGTCCAAACTGAATTATAACAATAAAAGATGACACTGTGTGAACATGGGGATAAAATAAATATTCTGAGAGTAATTATTCTTTTGATAATACAGAAGAGAGCAGAAGGGCCAAAATCAGTATTACAAGGCACAGTGAGTGACATAATGGAGACTTCCAAGTCAAAGAGATCTGTATTCTAGTCCTGTATCTGACATATGTGTGCTGTATGAGTCTTCTTCTCAGAGCTCTAGGTAACTCTCTAACATTCTAAGTTTCAGAGAAGGTGAAGATTTCCACTGACAGAAGTCCAGCCCTTATCCTTATCTCTATTTTGTTATGATCAAAGAAGTAAAAATGTCTAATCATGATGTTATATTTCATTCTTCTACACAAAGAAATTCAGTAATTCTATAAGATGCAATGATGTAACAGATTACAAGCTACATAGGGACAGAGTTCACTGGAAGATATCAGTCAATAAATATTTATGAAGTAACTAAGTCCTTATTAATCACCTACTATGTGTCAGACACTGTTAAGTGCAGATGTATATTGAAAGAAGAGAAGGCTATTTCTTCCCATATCCCCTCCTGTATTAGAACTCAATAAATTCCATTTTTAGATATTAATTCCCTTGAACCTCAAAGTATTTTAGATATTCAAGAATCTTCTACTAAAGAATAATTATTTGTATAAGGAATAGAACCCTATCAGGATTAACTTTAGCCCAACATTGCTGTGTTGGTAGATGGATATTTCTTACTCAGTCCCTCTCTGGAGTTAGGTTATCTGCTTAGTCCTTTTTCTTTGGGACATGATGTGACTGTTGCAATTTCAAAATACTTGTCACTGCTCCTCAAGCTTGTGGTAGTAGTTAGATTGCAGTAAGAGCTAAAATGGCTTCTTGACATATACAAATCCCCTACTTCTCTGAAATGACCCCACAATATAGGGTTTATCCAGTACTGGTGGAAAGGGGATAATATTAAATAAGACAATTTAATCCCCAAAGATACTTGACAGTCCATCTAATATGTTCCCATAGGTAGTTCTTTCAGAAATGATCAATTTTGTGCTATTTTAGGAACAGAAAGCTTGAAAAATTCAGTTTATTTCACCAGTTTTTAAAGGTGCAGAAGCACAGAATGATGGAATACTACAAAGGTATTGCTGTCTGCTCATCAGACTCCTACTTTTGCAGAATCAGTAATATTTCTTCAGATGGAATTACAGGATGAGACAGAACATCTGAAAATCATCTGTATCATAGTTGGGACTGAGAGATGACCCATTATAGTCTAATAAATAAAAATTCACCCAGTCACAAACAATACAACTTTGGTAGCATGAGTTCCTTGAAATAGACCTGGACTCTTCCGACTTTTAGTTCTAACTTTTCAATTGTTGTATGCTTAGCTTTCATAGGATTTTTACCAATCTCTATCTGTGACTCCTTAAACCAATAATTTATGATGTCTATGAACTGAAATTCCACCATCTCCATTAGTAGTCCATTCCACTGGAGCCCCATTTTAGTAAAGTTTATATTAAATGGTCACATAGGGAAACAATGTACCCCTTGGTTCAAATTGACTTTCTTTTTTTCCCCCTGGGTAATTAATAATTAGTTCATTTAGCTAATAATCAATGAATCAACCAGTTCAATTCAGATCTCTTAAAAAATCCTTCATGCTAACCAACCCTACCCTAAGATCCTGTTAACTTACTTTTTGAATTCTAGATCCCTTTGTAGAATTGAAGTTTAACCAAGATAGGAATAACTTTGAGAAATGCAGCTATTATTACTAGTGAGAATTCTTTAAGTAGTCTTGCATATGCAGGGAAGAGATCACAGAATGATTACTTACTTATATTACCAAGTAATTTGTTTCATTTTATAAATAGTTCTTATTAGGGTTTATAAATATTCATGTATATATGTGCATTTATTTTAAAGATTGGGAGTAGGAAAAATTCAAATTGTTATGTAGGGAACTTCTAATATGAAATTTTTTTCACTAATACGGATTGGTAAATCATCTATATTTATTATTGTACAGACTTGGCTGGGGTCATTGAGAGATTAAGTGACATGCTTATGATCTTAAAGCTCTGTCAGAAGCAGGATTTGTGCTCACATCTTTGTGACACCATGGCTGACCTTCAATTTTATATGCTACACTGCCAAACCCTACTTAAAATAAGATTTACTTTATTATTTGTTGGTGATTTAATAAGCTGATTATGTAAAGTGAGGTCAACTTGCAATACAAAAATGCTATTTTCTCTGAAATTGAAGAGATAACCTCCAAATCTGTCATTAAATCCTTCCAGAACTTCCAGATAAATACAAACTGAACCAAAAGGTCATCATTTTATTTAATTTGCTTGCTTACCAACTGTTGACCTTTAGGGCCCCACCCTGCATACTGGAGTTTTGCATTGCTGACTTCTGGAGGATCCAAGCTTTGAGGATCTCTGAAAAGAAAGGCATGGAAAAAAATCAGTGGGATTCAAGGATTTTACAACCTTGGATTTCATTCTTTAGGTAGTACCCACAGCCCTTTCCCTTCTCTTTGCATCAATTATGAAGAGATTAGCACACAAGATAGATCATTCAATCTCTATTTCAATTCCTTGCATGTGTAAAAAGTACAAAAAATCTGAAAGAAGTCCATCACTGCCTAGCTCAAATGGTAAATATTCATCAAAAGAAAAGAAAAAGAAAGCAAGAATGGCATACTGATCAATTTTTAAACTATTCAGAAAAGTCAGGATTAAAAATTGAAGTGTATAGAAACATCTCTTAAGTTCACAATACCTCCGTCCTCATCTTTGACATTACAGGAAAATATTCCTCATTTTTGCACTTAATATTATTTTTTTTTCCAATTACATGTAAAGATAGTTTTCAACATTCATTTTTGTTTGCTTTTGAGCTCCATTTTTTCCTTCCTCCCTCTGTTCCTTTCTTTCCCCAAGGCAGCAAGCAATTTGATTTAGGTTATACTGTACATTCATGCTAAACAGATTTCCCCAATTGTCATATTGTGAAAGAATCATAATAAAAGAGAAAACCCATAAGAAACAAACAAAAAAATACAAAAATGGCATGCTTTGATCTGCATTCAGACTCCATAATTCTTTCTGTAAATATGGATTGCATTTTCCACTTTAAGTCTTTCAAAATTGTCTTGGATGATTGTATTGCTGAAAAGAACTAAATCTACCATAGTTGATCATTGCACAATCTTGCTGTTACCAAGTACAATGTTCTCCTGTTTCTGCTCACTTCACTCAATATCAGTTCATGTAAGTCTTTCCAGGTTTTTCTGAAATTTATCTGCTCATTATTTCTTTTAGAACAATAGTATTGCATTACATTTATATGCCACAATTTCTTCAGCCATTCTCTAATTGATGAACATCCCCTCAATTTCCAATTCATTGTCACCACAAAAAGAGCTATTATAGATATTTTCTTATATATGGATCCTTCTCCCTTTTTTATGATCCCTTTGGGATGTAGACCTAGTAATGGTTGCTGGACCAAATGATATTGCTGCATAGTTTTATAGCCCTTTGGTCCTAGTTCCAAAATGCTCTCCAGAATGCTTGGATCAGCTCCCAAGTCTACTAACAATGCATTAGTGTTCCAGTTTCCCTACATCCTTCCCAACATTTGTCATTTTCCTTTTCTGTCATATTAGCTAATCTGATAGGTATGAAGTGGTTACCTCAGAGTTGTTTTAATTTGCATTTCTCTAATCAATAGAGATTTAGAGCATTTTTTCATATGACTACAAATTAAATTTAATTTCTTCATCTGAAAACTGCCTGTCCATATTCTTTGATCATTTATCAATTGAGGAATGGTTATTTTCTTGTAAATTGATAGAATTCTCTATGTATTTTAGAAAATAGGCCCTGAATACTGGAAGAGACTTTTTTATGCATTAAAATCGACAATAAAAGGCATGTAAACCTGGATACAAAATTAAAAACCTGATTTCTAGCTGGTGTAAAGATCAGATGGTTTCCAGGTTGGGAGGAGAGTGAAAAGGTATAATTTCCTTGAAATCAGAAAGAGAGGTATCCCACTCCTGCCTTAATTGACCAATGTAGGGCTAGTTTTCAAGTGAGTCATATGGATTGCCTAAGATGTATAATGTGAGAAAATCCTTTGCATCAATTTTTGGATCTAACTGGGTTTTTGGTCAGCATAATCTAGATCCTTAGTTAAGGGTCTCTAAATAAACAGACAGGGGTATGCAGCTTTCCAACCATGTAGGAATAGGTTCAAACAATGAAATAAAGCTTTCTTACAATTGAATAAAATTTTCTTGCAGGACAGAAATTAGGCTATACCCATAATTAAATAGAAATGGAACCAAACTACCTCTAGAATTGAGTCAAAAGATGTAGTTCATACGGCTCACTCACTTCCCATAATTCCTTCAGAGGCATCCTGCTTCTGGGAAAAAGATATCCTTCATTTTTCTACCATATAGGTAGCAACAACCTCTTTCTATTGGTCATGTCAACAGGACAAATGACATCTCTAAAATTATGAAATGAGGACAGTCATTTTCTTTTCTATATATCCTAAAAAAGACAAATGTCCTCTTCATTTATAGTTTGAGTGCCAAGAATTGAGTAAGTAAAATAACTATTATCCTATGGGTGGAAGAAACAGTAACTCCACCATGATTCTCTTCTACAATAAATATATATATTCATCTAGAACTTGCCTTTCTCTGCATCCCTAGTATATTCCTAGTACTGAGCCCAATACTAACAAGTACTTCTTGAAAAATTCACAATAATATGGTAAAAACAAATGACTTTGAAAGGTATAAGAACTATGATCAATGCAGTGACTATTCCAGAGAACTGATGACAAAATAAGCTACTCATTACAAAGAGGTGATTTATTTAGGGTACAGAATGTTTTATATACAGTTCTTGAGGGAATTTCTTTTGCTTGATTATAATTTTTTAAAATAATAACTGAAAACCATTTAATAATACAATAGCATAATTTTTAAAAAAGAATATTTTATATTCTTGGGAGTGGGAAAGAGAACAAAACTTTCTTTTAATTTTTCATTAAAATAGAGGGACTACAAAAATGAAATATTACATGGATTTTCACATGGGGTCATATTAGTTTTACTTAACTGTTTTACTCTGTCACAAGTGATTTCTCAAGAAAGGAATAATTTCTAAATGTCTGTAATGTTAAAACACATCAATCTAATTTGAAAAAAAATGTTTGTTGACCCGACATAATTTGCCAAAAGTCATAATATTGAGTATATCGACCGATAATATTGAGTATAATATTCCACAGACTAGAAATGTACACCTATTAAAGATTCTTAAGTTGAGTTACGGGAGACTCCAATTCATTAAGAACTCACCAACATTCTTCTGTTATTAATTAAGGATAGTGCTTTGTAAAAGAAGTTATGTTTTGGAATAGTGAACTGGGAAGGGCATTCTAGCTACTATATGTGGTTTATGAGAAGATTTAGAGGTACAGATTTTCAAAATGCACAAAGAAGATGTTTAAATTTGAATCCATTGGTTTTTTGTTTGTTTGCTTGCTCGTTTAGAAGTAGAGTAGATAGGTTTAGGAGCAGAAGGAAATGAAAAACAATGATAACTCTGGGGAAAGATTCTGAGCTTGTGAAGACCCTGCCTAGCCTTTCTCTGAGGTATACTGGTAATGATGTGACACATTAAGGAGAGGATAATGGTATGATCAGAATAACATGATAAAGTCAAGTGGATAGTGATAGAAGAGAAGTTTTGAGATAAAAAGAATTTGTAATGTTCAAGTACAACATTGTCAAAAGGGCAGGGCAATAAACTGAAAATCAGGATTTACAAGCCTAGCTCTGCTTCTAACTTGCTTAGTTATGTTTCCCTAGGCCTCAACAATCACTCAATATGCATTCATTAGGCACCTATTATCTCAGAGGGTAACTAAGTGGTGCAGTGGATAGAATGCCCAATCTAGAGTCAAGAAATTCTAGCCTTAGACACTTAATAGCTGTGTGACTGTGAGGACCGGCATTTTACCCTATTTGTTTCAGATTCTTCATCTGTAAAATAAACTTAGAAGAAAATAGCAAACTATGAACATCCCAAATGGAGGGACTAAGAATCAATCACAAATGGGAATGACTGAAAAATAACAAATTGCAGACATTAGAGATAATAACACAAGTGAGACACATTTCCTCCCTTCATGGAGCTTACATTCTACATTCAACTCAGCCACATAGTTTAGTGGAAAAAACACTGATTATGCAATCAAAGGACATGGTTCTGCTACCCATTGTAATGCCAGAAAACTGAGCAAGACAGGGATTAGAGAACAATTTAATAGTTTATTAAATGAAGAGATTTTCTGGGACCAAATGATCCATGTTTGGTCCCAGGGCTGAACGAGATTATCTTCTCAAAGAATCCAACCCCAAGTGTTAGGACAGCAAAATTTTTTATAGGATAACAAGAACAATGACAAAATGGGGGAGGTACCTGGATGGGGATAACCTAATAGGGGGAGGCACCCAGGATGACACAATGGAGGGAGGTACTGGAGAGGTTACTGATATTTTAATGATGTCTAAAATGGATAGACCTTTGTCCTGTCAAACATTAAGAAGGAATGATTATAGCCTAAAGATATAAAATCTTTATCTCATTAAGCATTAAGAGGGAAAGGCTATAACCTGAGACAGAGTAACTAAATAGGACAATTGGAGAAACTGGGTCAGGACTTTAAAATGGAACTGGCATTGGTAATGGAACCACTACCTAAGTAACATTGGACTTGCCATTGTCTCCTTTCATGACTCAGTTTCCTCATCTGTAAAAGACTTTTGGACTTGATGGTACTACAGTCCCTTTTAACCCTAATGTTATACCAGGATGAACAGTACCTCCAAGGCAACTTAAGAAACATGTATGGAGAACTCATTATGTACAAGGAAGGCAAAAATAACCATAAAACCATTCTTGGTCCCAAGGAATGAAGTCTGAGGCCTCCCAAAATCATGCATTAGTACAAAGGAGAGATTTGGGATTGGTGGGGAAAAAAAGGGAGGCAGAATGGCAAAATAGAAGGAACATTGGCTCTGGAAACAGAAGAGCTGATTTCTAATCCTGTCCCCAAAGCTGAGTGCATATGTGACAATGTGTCACTTAATCTCCTTGATCTTCAGTTTCTTCATCTGTAAAATAAAGGGATTGAACTAGATTATCCATGAAGTTCCTTCTTGTTCTAGATCTCTGGACTTGTGAATTCAATATCACGCTATGTTTTTAGAGCAGGCTTTAACTTTTTTAGAGGCTTCCACATTCATGATCTCCTTTTAGTCTTACATGACTGTTGGAAAGTTCATATATTAAAGGGCAGGTATTAGCTCCACTTGATAGATGAGGAAATCAAGGAGAAATGAAGAATAAATTAACCCATCCATTTCATTATGACCTTGATTTTGTTCACACTCTGGTGACATCAGTCAGGTGCTGCTTCTAAAAATATTAGGTAAGACTAACAAACACAGTGAATCAGACCAGACCGAGTTTCTTTGGAATTTGTCAGGCAGAAAGGACTGGGAAGCAGATTAGAGAGAAATGCTGTTTAAATCCCGTAACCTTATTTGATTTTGAAATTCATTTTGTTAGCTTGTGCTTTCCAAATAGGTGCCTAAGTTATTCAGGAACAACAGGGGATTAACCTCTCTCTAATTTAACAACTGTAAATTCCCGTAAATGTTAACTGAAAAGGGTATCGCTGAGTGGATAATGTGTCTCTCAAGATTACAAAAACAGCAGTTCCAATATGCCAAGGTTATACATGCATTTAAATTTCTATTAGCATTTCCTCATTCATGCAATGGGAGACCTTTATTACTTTTGTGAAGTTGAAAAAAATTCATCCCTACTTTTCCACACATTTGACACATCTATAAACAGTGGGAAGGCTTTCTAGCATGGGGAAAATAGCACTAGGATTTAGAAGACTTATAATAGAGTACCAGATCTGCCACTTAACTGGTTATTCAATTTGGAGCAAATCACAATCTCTCTTAGACTTGCTTTCCCCATTTGTGAAATAAGAACCCTGATTTTAACTTAGAAGAAACTCAGAGACACTCATTCAATAATGCCCTTAAATTTACATATGAGGAAACTGTGTCCAGAAAGAATCACTGTGTTGTAATGTCAATGGACTGTGGATTCAGGGCTTAAAGAGTCATTGGATAGATTTGTGATGGAAAGTGCTATCCTCATTCAGAGAGAGAACCATGGAGATTGAATGTGGTTTAAAGAACAGCATTTTCACCTTTTTGTTGTTGCTGTTGTTTGCTTGCTTGTTTTTCTCTCTCATGTTTTTTCCCTTTTGATCCAATTTTTCTTCTGCAGCATGATGAATTTAGTAGAATTGCATATGTTTAACCGATATTGGTTTGCTTTCTGTCTTGGGGAGAGGGAGGATGGTAAAGAGGGAGAAAAATATGGAACACAAGGTTTTGCAAGGATGAATGCTAGAAACTATCTTTGCATGTATTTGGAAAAATAAAATATTATTGTTCTGTAAGAAATGACCAGTGGGATGAATACAGAGAGGCTTGGAGAGACTTACATGAACTGATGCTAAGTGAAATAAGCAGAACCAGGAGATCATTATATACTTCAACAACGATACTGTATGAGGATGTATTCTGATGGAAGTGGATTTCTTCAACAAAGAGAAAATCGAACTCAGTTTCAATTGATCAATGATGGACAGAAGCAGCTACACCCAAAGAAAGAACACTGGGAAATAAATGTAAACTGTTTGCATTTTTGTTTTTCTTCCCGGGTTATTTTTACCTTCTGAAGCCAATTCTTCATGTGCAACAAGAGAACTGTTTGGTTCTGCACACATATATTGTATCTAGGATATACTGTGACATATTTAACATGTATAGGACTGCTTACCACCTTGGGGAGGGAGTAGAGGGAGGAAGGGGAAAAGTCGGAACAGAAATGAGTGCAAGGGATAATGTTGTAAAAAATTACCCAGGCATGGGTTCGGTCAATAAAAAGTTATAATTATTAAAAATAATCTCTATTAAAAAAAAGAAAAATAAAATATTGTTAGACAAAAAACAAAGTGGGGAAACACTGAAGATCACCTAACACTCTTATTTTGTTGATCAGGAAAAGGGATCAGAGAGAAATAAATGCCTTGGCCAAAATCACATAGGTACAGCTGGAAGTAAAAGGCAGGTCAATGGAATCTACAATCTGAATTCTTTCCACTTCTAAAATTATAGGCCAGGACCATAACTTACTGGTTTTATGAAAGGATCAGGTAAGGAAATGGCTTAGTTTAGCTGTGCTTATTTTATAAATTGTAAAGAATCATGCATTAATTTAATAATTTATTGAATATTTTGTGCAAAGTACCATGCTTAGCTCTAGAAGGAGATGTAAAATTAATGAGATACTATATGGATGTAAGGTATTATTATTGATCAGTAAAGAACTATCTCTGTATTAATGATAGACAATCAGATGACTTCATAAAGCCATAAGTGAACTACTGGGGCAGCAATAATTTGGCCTTTGAGAAGTTGTTGCAGTTCATCCATTTATATAGTTAGATACTGTTTGATTCCTTTTACCCACTCAATAATCCCATCTTGGAGAAATGTCAAATAAATAATACTAGTGGAGTGATTTTCTATAGGGAATGAGATCAAATAGATGACTCAGAGGCCCCTCAGTGAGTCATTAGTTTACTAAAGACTCAGTCAAAGAGATAAAACGAATCCCAAACTAATAACCCATAATTCAAATCTTTCTTTCTAAAGATGGGACAATTGAGATCCAGAAAAGATAAGGGGGTGGACAAGGGTGGCCGAAGTGGCTTTGAGACCAATCCTTTCCCCTACTCTGGTCTTGTGACTTTAAGTCCATTTCATTGCCTTAAAAAACTCTGATGGGTTAAACTTCTAGGAAAGAAGAGAGGATAAATATAGATGGTGTTTCAAAAAAAGATTCTATGATTCCAACACAATCAAATATCAATACAATAATTTCACACTATCACACTATTACAGACTTGGAAAGATCATTGATCAACCACCCTCCCTATGCAGAAATGCATTCTGTTGCTTTTCTGGTAGATGTTCATCTACCTTGAATGATTTCCATAATGGGAAGAAAGCTACTTTTAAAAAAATCACCCTTTTTCTTTGTTGGAAAGTTCTAAGGAGTTAGAATGATTTTTGTGCTGAATCAAAAATGTATTCTCTCTGACTTTATTCATTCTCATTTTGCATTGCAGATGCAATGAGGAGGCCCAAATTTATTTCCTCTTTGCTCTGACGGCCCCTGCAAATACTTTGAAAACTGATTGTGTACCCCTTAAATCTTCTCCAGATTAAACATTCCTTGCTCCTTAATTATTTCTTACATGAAATTGTTTCATGACTTAACCTCATCATGTTTGCTCTCTACTTGTGACTATCCTTGAATTATTGTACCTAGAAGTAAACATGTATTATATAGGTATATATTCAATAGACTAAAGTTCAATGATTCTGTTATCTACTTTGCTTTGTATACTTTACTTCAGTTAATACAAACTAAGGCTTCATTGGCTTTTTGTTTTTAAGTAGTTCTGATAAAATATCATACTGGAAAGGGAAGGAAAGGACATAAATTTGTATATTGTGTATTCTATGAAGCAGCTAGGTGGCCCAGTGGTTAGATTGTCCAGTGAAATCCAGTCAAGTAAAAGGACTACTCTTTCTGAATTCAAATCTGTCCTCAGACACTTACTAGCTATATGACCTTGAACAAGTCACTTCATCCTGTTTCCTCAGTTTTCTTATCTGTAAAATGGGTTGGAGAAGGAAATGACAATTCATTCTATTGGCAAAGATTTGCCAGGAAAACCCGAAAGGGGTCACAAAGAGTCAGACACTAATGAAATAACTTGAGAAATAATAATAATTGTGCCTTCTATTTCCCAGGCATTGTGCTAAGTACTTTTTTACAAATATTAATTCATTTGATCCTTACAAGATAGGTACTGTTATTAGACTTAATTTACAGTCAAGTAAATTGAGGCAAATAGAGGTTAAGTCATTTGCCTAGAATGACGACATTAGTAAATGTTTGAAGTTACATATAAATTCTGGTATTCCTGACTCCAAGTTCACTCACTATCCCATACAATACATTACTTAGCTGCTTTTATTTGACCCACTAGATCTTATTCTTTTGAACTCTTGCCATAGTACTATATGCAAGGGAGGCACCTTGTTGGAGGACAGCCGTTAAGGTACTATTTGCTCTATTAAATAAAAAGGGTGTATGTGTATTTAAATAATCAATAAGCAATAAACCCAAAGGGATCATACATTCTTTTGCTTTTTTTAGTCAATTGCATGCTATTAGACAAAACTGTACAACACCTCTTCTTTTTTTTTCTTAATTTTTTAGAACTATTTACTGATCTATAATTTCTGGAAAACACCTTTCTTCCTTTTTTGAAAACAAGACATTTGCCCATTTTCAGTCTTCTGGTATCCTTGCCTTTCTTTATGATTTCTCAAGGGATAATAACTCAAGAATAGAATGGTAGTCATTCTATCATTACTTCCATGTTGTGAAAAGAACAATGATCTTACATTCAGAAGGCCTTAATTTCTCTCAGTCTCAATTTCTTCATAAAATGGAGATAATATACTTATTATGAGAAATAAATAGAATAATATAGTCAAAGAGTTTGCAATTATTTATATATCATATAAATATTAGCCATTATTATAATACATATTTTCCTATGTACTCATCATTATTAGATTTATTACTTAGATGATACATAGTACTTGGAAAAGAAGAGTCCATTAACTGGGGTCCTTTTGTTTTGTGATTTTAATGGCAATGCTACTGCTGTTAACAGTGCCCTCTTTAGATAATGTTTTGAAAAAAAAAGACATGGCTTTATAAATGTGGGTCCTTTTTCCACTGAAAGAAATGACAACTTCTCTACATTTTCATAGTCTTAGAAGTTATAGTGACCAAAAAAGAATCATTTAATGACCAATTCTTTGGTGCTTAGTATTTCTGACTTATCTGAGCTGAGTTTTAGACAAATTGTCAACAAGCTGAAAATCAATGCAATCAAAAGTTTCGGCTCCATTAATCCATTGATCCACGGTCACTTTCATGTTAGGATAAAGAGCCAAATTAGGTAGTAACTTAATAAAAGAAACCATCATATAGGAGTTTTGACTCCTGGAATCATTAGGTTAGCTGTAAGAACTAGAGCTGCATTTTCATCAGCACAGGGAACTTTTGGTGAGGGAACTCCCTATATCAAGGTTATTTAGCATCTTCAGTGAAACTTATGGTTATAGAGTTGCCTAGGTCCCTAAGAGTATAAGCATACAGTTAGCATTTTAGAGATGGGAGATGAATTCTGGTTTTGTCAGACTTTGGGACTGGCTTTTTCTCCCATTCAACCCATTGCCCTTCATAGCTGAAGAGGTAAAGACCAATAATGAGAAACAAGAGCTTCATGTACCTTTTCTGTCTTTGGAAGAGATTTATGCATTTCAACTACAATAATAAACTTACCTCCTCTTAAAAATATTTTTATCTTTTTTTTATAAAAATAAAATCCTAAGAGATCCTATTGTGATCTGAAGTATGATATCATACTATTCACAGAATACTAGAAATTGTTGGGACCTTAGAGATCTCTAAGAATAATAATTTCATTTTCCAGATTAGGAAACTGAGGCACACTGCTGTGGAGAGATGGCCACGTTAACACAGCTATTTAAGTCATCAGATTCCTAGATTACTTAAATAACAAACTTTGAATGAGAGAGAGAGAGAGAGACAGAGAGAGACAGAGAGAGAGAGAGAGAGAGAGAGAGACAGAGAGAGACAGAGAGAATGAGAATAATAAATCTAGAAAGCCAAGCAAAAGTCAATCCTGGGAAGTTTTCCTCTTAGATCAAAGAGAAATATGGGTCCTGCTGCAAAGGTCAGGCTAATCCTGTTTTTTTCTCTGGGAACAAATGTTGGTAGCATCACTGACATATATTAGAAGTCAAAATTGAAAGAAGGTAAAGATTTAATTTCTACTCATTTTAGGTCATTCCTAGTGACAGTTTGTCTTCATTCATACTTCATACTCAGTGGCTTTTTGTTGTACTGGATACTTCCATGCTGAAGTTAATTTTCACAACTGAATAGTTAGGTTTCTTACAACCTTAACAGACTATAATCCACTGACTTTGAAGTGGGCACAAACTGGTGAGAAATGATTCACAAAGAGGAAAATTAAACGGTCTCACTAAGAGAAATAATAGCAGAATCTGCTTCAGTTTTTGCCTATTTAAGCAATAAGCAAAATAGGGCATGAATCACTTTGAATTTCTGAGGTAGAAATGAGTATGGCATAATTTATGCTCCCCTTTAAGACTGAATCTCCCTAACTTGGCAAGGTTATAAGTGCAGTGGATAGCCAGTGGCCCAATTTCATTGCCAATCAGCATAGACCTGCTTCTTTTTTGACTGGAGAGTTTGCCTCTCCTAGGAAGACTGATAGCCCCTCTACTCCTGGAGGTGACAGTCTATGGATACCCAATCAGTTTTAGACCTACTGTAGCTCAGAATTCTGAAGCTAAAGTGTCTATGAGCCTTAGACACTCGCAAATAGTAGGCATTATAGGCATGAACTAATGTGGTCAGCCCATATTTGTGTTCATAAAATAATCTAGAGGAATTTGAAAAAAATCCAATGTAGCTAAACTATAAGGCTGCTGTAGACCCCCTTTTTGACTACTTTCCCTTTCACAGGAGAAAACTTAGTGGAACTCTATCTTCAATTCTAATTTTAATATTTTATTTTATTATTCAAAAAAAGAAATGTAAAATAATTGGATTTGTAAACAAACAAAAAACAACAGGACTTTCAGTTTGACATTCACTAACCATGGGAATTTTTTTGCAATTTAAGTCACTTCACTGGTCTAAGCCTTAATTTCTTCATCTATAAAAAGGAGGTAATGATAATTCTACTATCTTACAGGATTATTAAAGAACATGCTTTGTTAATTTTTGTTTCTGGGTCAGGACCTATGATTATATCTGTGTTCAAAGACCCTTTCTACAAAAATAGACAGATAATTCATCAGTAATTTAACTTTAAAGAGTTCTTGAGAATATTTATAATTGAAATGTTTCGTAGAAAGGCTCATAGCCAACAATAATCATAGGCAGGATTTTAAAGTGGGTTTTCTTATTCTAAGATCACCCCTCTATTTACTAAACTGCCTCTTACACTCTAATGAAATAAAGGAGGATTTAGAGTCTACAAGAGCAGTATGTCTCTTTTTCTTTTTCTAGATCACACATAGAGAACATGGTATATTATCAATCTTGGGTTTTTCTTTGAAATAATAGGAATTGTAAGATACATAAATTTGTCTTTTGTCCCCCCTCTCTCTCTCACTTTCTTGTTAATCTACTCTGCTTCCAATATAGCAACATCCAAAAGGTCCTAAGTGAAATCCCTTACTCAAGTCTTCCCCTACTCTAATTTCATCCTCCTCTAAGTTATCAAAGTGAATTTGCTAAAATATAGATAGGACCAAGTCAACCTGCTGTTCAATAAACTCTAGTGCCTTCCTACTAGGAACAGGATCAAACAAAAAAAAAATTCTGTTTGGTATATAAAACCTTTCACAACCTGTCCCTTCCTGCTTTTCCAGTCTTCTTCCACTTTATTCTTCTTCATGTTCTCTAAAGGCCAATTCAACTAAAATTTATTTGGTATCCACTCTGTGCCAGGAACTGTACAATACAAAAAGAGTTCCTACTTTTAAATGCAATGACCTACTTGTGTTCCTTATACCCAATCCATACCTAGTCTCTTTCTTTGAGTCTAGAAATCACTCCATTATCACCTCCCCCTCTAGCCTCTATTAAAGGAAAAAAGAAAAGGGAACAATCATCATGAAATGGCTATTATATGCCAGGTATTGTGCTAAATGCTTTATAACTATTATATACAAAGATCTAGGAAGCAGGTGTTGTTTTTTTTTAAATAACTTTTTATTGACAGAACCCATGCCAGGGTAATTTTTTACAACATTATCCCTTGCACTCACTTCTGTTCCGATTTTTCCCCTTCCTCCCTCCACCCTCTCCCCAAGATGGCAAGCAGTCCTTCCTATACATGTTAAATAGATTACAGTAGATCTTGGATACAATATATGTGTGCAGAACCGAAGTTTTCTTGTTGCTCAGGGAAAATTGGATTTAGAAGGTATAAATAACCTGGGAAGAAGAACAAAAATGCAAGCAGTTTACATTCCTAGTGTTCTTTCTTTGGGTGTAGCTGCTTCTGTCCATCCTTGATCAATTGAAACTAAGTTAGATCTTGTCTTTGTTGAAGAAATCCACTTCCATCAGAATACATCCTCATACAGTATCGTTGTTGAGGTATATAATGATTTCCTGGTTCTGCTCATTTCGCTCAGCATCAGTTCATGTAGGTCTCGCCAATCCTCTCTGTATTCGTCCTGCTGGTCATTTCTTACAGAACAATAATATTCCATAACATTCATAAACCACAATTTACTCAACCATTCTCCAATTGATGGGCATCCATTCATTTTCCAGCTTCTGGCCACTACAAACAGGGCTGCCACAAACATTTTGACACATACAGGTCCCTTTCCCTTTTTTAGTATCTCTTTGGGGTATAAGCCCAGTAGAGACACTGCTAGATCAAAGGGTATGCACAGTTTGATAACTTTTTGGGCATAGTTCCAAATTGCTCTCCAGAATGGCTGGATGTATTCACAATTCCACCAACAATGTATCAGTGTCCCTGTTTTCCACATCCCTCCAACATTCTGCATTATCTTTCCCTGTCATTCTGGCCAATCTGACAGGCGTATAGTGGTATCATGAGTTGTCTTAATTTGCATTTCTCTGATCAATAGTGATTTGGAACACTCTTTCATATGAGTAGTAATAGTTTTAATTTCATCATCTGAAAATTGTCTGTTCATATCCTTTGACCATTTATCAATTGGAGAATGGTTTGATTTCTTATAAATTAGAGTCAATTCTCTATATATTTTGGAAATGAGTCCTTTATCAGAACCTTTGACTGTAAAAATGTTTTCCCAGTTTATTGTTTCCCTTCTAATCTTGCCTGAATTAGTTTTGTTGTACAAAAACTTTTCAATTTGATATAATCAAAATTTTCAATTTTGTAGTCAATAGTGATCTCTAGTTCTTCTTTGGTCATAAATTCCTTCCTCTTCCACAGGTCTGAGAGGTAAACTATCCTATGGTCTTCCAATTTATTTATGATCTCATTCTTTATGCCTAGATCATGAACCCATTTTGACCTCATTTTGGTGTATGGTGTTAAGTGTGGGTCAATGCCTAGTTTCTGCCATACTAATTTCCAATTTTCCCAGCAATTTTTGTCAAATAATGCATTCTTATCCCAAAAACTGGGGTCTTTGGGTTTGTCAAACACTAGATAATTAAAGTTATTGGCTGTTTTGTCCTTTGAACCTAACCTATTCCATTGATCAACTAGTCTATTTCTTAGCCAATACCAGATAGTTTTAGTAACCGCTGCCTTATAATATAATTTTAGATCTGGTACAGCTAGGCCACTTTCATTTGATTTTTTTTTTTCATTAATTCCCTTGAAATTCTTGATCTTTTGTTTTCCATATGAACTTTGTTGTTATTTTTTCTAGGTCATCAAAATAGTTTTTGGGAAGTCTGATTGGTATAGCGCTAAATAAATAGATTAGTTTAGGTAGTATTGTCATCTTTATTATATTTGCTCACCCAATCCAAGAGCGTTTAATATTTTTCCAGTTAGTTAGATCAGACTTAATTTGTGTGGCAAATGTTTTGTAGTTTTGCTCATAAAGTTTCTGATTTTCCCTTGGCAGATAGATTCCTAAATATTTTATGCTATCAGTAGTTACTTTAAATGGGATTTCTCTTTGTAATTCTGACTGTTGGATTTTGTTAGTGATATATAAGAATGCTGATGACTTATGTGGGTTTATTTTATAACCAGCAACTTTGCTAAAATTGTGGATTATTTCTAATAACTTTTTAGTAGAATCTCTGGGGTTCTCTAAGTATACCATCATATCATCAGCAAAGAGTGATAATTTGGTTTCCTCATTGCCTATTCTTATTCCTTTAATATCTTTCTCAGCTCTTATTGCCATAGCTAGCATTTCTAATACAATATTAAATAGTAATGGTGATAGTGGACAACCTTGTTTCACTCCTGATCTTATTGGGAATGGTGGCAGTTTGTCCCCATTACATATGATGCTTACTGCTGGTTTTAAATAGATGCTACTGATTATTTTAAGGAAAAGTCCATTTATTCCTATACTCTCAAGTGTTTTTAATAGGAATGGGTGTTGGATTTTATCAAATGCTTTTTCAAGCAGGTGCTATTTATAATTCCTATTTTACAGATGAGAATATTGAGGCAAATAGAAATTAAGTGATTTGTTTGTCCAGGATCACATAGTTAGTGTGTGATACCAGATCAAACTCAAGTCTTCATGACTTCAGGTCCAGTGCCTTAACCAAAGCACAACCCACTCCTTCTGAACCTCAGCTCAACTATGACCTTTTGTAGGAAGCCTATTCTGTTTCTCCTTCACTCCTTAAAAGAAATTTTTGAATCCCCTCCCCTCTATATGCTCTTTATTTATCTTGCTTCTAGTTGTTTATATACTTATTACTTTTTCCCATTAGAATGTAAATTCTTAGAGGGCATTTTTATACCTTTTTTTTGGCATGGTGCTTGGTATAGGGTGTTTAAAAAATCCTTGTTAGTTGCCTGCATAATTGGAGTCAGTCTATCTTTCTAGACTAATTTCATACAAATCCCCTTCGTTCATTCCACATTTCAGCCAAAGTAGCTAATACTGCCCAATCACCTCCTCTACACACATGTAGAACATTTCCATGTATAGAATGCTCTCCTTTCTTATCTCCAACTGTTTTTGGCTCAGTTCAGGGGCCATTTCCTCCAGGAAGCCTTCCCTGATCCCCTTAGCTGAAAGTGATATTTGTTTCTCCTTAATTTTTGAAGAGCACTCTATCAAAATCTTTTTACTATGGACCATGTTTATTTGGACATATGTTATAGCTTGCCATTAGAATGTAAGCTGCTCAACAGCAAGAGACCCATGATATTTTCTTCTGTGTAGCACAATGCCTTGAGTAGAATAGGACCCCTTTCTCTTTTCAATTATTAAACTGAAGGTTGCCTAAATCTCTATTCTCTGGCCCCACCCAAGTTTTCTTGCAATTATTGGGAAACTTCCTTCATTTCAGTACTTTCTATATTCCCTCAATCCATATTTATACTCCAGATGTCCTTTTATTTAAAAAAAAATGCTGATCTAACTCTACTAGGTGACAGATAACTAATTTGTTACCTTGTGTTAGTACATTATAATGTCATACTTCTCACGTATAATATATGTGTGTAGATTAATAGCATCTAGCTAGGAAGAAGATAATTCATCTTTCTATAAGCACTCAAAAGTTTATGAAGATTTTTTTTTACGTGTTATCTTTTTAGAAGCTCATGATAACCCAGAGCAGTATCACAGAAATTATTATTCCTATTTTACAAATGATAAGTCTGAAGTTCAGGGAAGTTAACTTGCCTGGGGTCACAGAGTTTATAAGTGTCAGAGGCACATTCAACACTATCCATTACTTTGTGAGGTCTCCTAACAATTAGACATAATGGTTTAGCAAATAGCTACCATTGATGGAGAATTTACTATGCTTTAGGTGGGCAGCTAGGTGGCGCCATAGTGCACAAAGGAAGACTTGCTGAATTTCAATCTGGATACTTAGTAATCTTGTGAACCTTGGTTAAGAGTCACTTTGTATATTTCAATTTCTCATCCGTAAAATGAGCTGGAGAAGGAAATGCAAACCCATCAACATCTTTGCCAAGGAAATCCCAAATGGGTTATAAAGAATCATCTGAAGTGACTGAATAGCAATAATATGGCAGACACATTTGATGCATCCCCACCCTGGACAGAGGTGCTGTTAAGTCCCACTGATGGCTGATCCATGGTATGACTGACAGCCACATCTGACAACATGTTAGTGAGCCAAGGATCCACATATCCATGAGCAATGGGTAGAACCTGAGCCCCCTGGTTTTTAACAATGGGAAGGATATATGCAGATTTCCATTGCAGATTCAGGATCTCTGTGAAATGTGGCTGTTACTAAATCCCTGTGAACAATATTTCTAGTTTTTGAAGTGCCAAAAAGTCTGCTCTTTAGAAAGTTTGCTTAATAAAAGATCTGGAAATACCATCAAAAGATCTTAGACTGGGAGATGAGGGCTTAACTCAAATCCCAGACTTGCCATGGAGCAGCTTTGTGATTCTGTCTTTCTACATCTGTAATATCCAGTGATCTCTGAAGTCTGTGATAGATCTAATGAACAGAGGACTCAGAACCAAAAGGAATCTTAGAGTTGAATCACCCCATTTCCTAGATGGAGAAACTGAGGTGAAGGAAAATTACTTGAACTGCCTAAAGTTTCATAGATAGTAAATACCAGGGCTGGTTTTTGAATATGTACATCTTTTATTTCCAAGTAGGTGCTACTTTTATTACAGCATGCAATCTACATGATTGGGTTGTATAATAGAGTTGAAGTCTAGAAGACTTCAGTTCAAATGCTGACATGACACTTACTGGCTATGACTTCTAGTCTCTGAGCCTTAGTTTCCTCACCTATAAAATGTGAACAATAATGGAACCTACCTTATGGGTGGTGCAGATCAAACAAGATAATGTATATAAAGTGCTCTGCAAACCTTAACATGCTATACAAATACTATTACTATTCTTGTAGAGTCCTGAATTAAAATTCTCTGGAGGGTGGGGGGAGGAAATAAGCATCTACTAAATAACTAATATATGCTAGATACTGTTCTAAACAATTTCCAAATATCTCATTTGATCCTAACAACAATCCTGAAAGAAAAGTGCTATTATTATTATCTCCATTTCATGGATAAGGAGATTGAAGGTCCCAATCTACTCCTCAGTGTTTAAGGTCATATTTGAACTCTGTTTTTCATAAGCTGGGTTCAATGCTCCATCCAATGTGATATCTAGCTGCCTAAGATGCCTCTCATACCACTATCTGAATTTCCTGAAGATCTTCAGAAGAAAAAAAAAAGGTTTCTCTACTTTCTCTTCAGTTTCCTCTCACATCAGAAGATATTAAACACGGTTTTTGATCATTTCAAGGGCCTTCTTATCCTGACCTTCAGTAAACCTCTATTATAGAAGAAGGAGGAATGAGAAAGTAAGTGAGCCTAAAATACTTGCAAACCCAGAGCCGGTGGTGCTTTCTTTTTAGCATGTGTCACTAGTAAAGTGAGATCTCAAGTCTTAGAGATAGGCAAAAAATTAATGAGTTTTTGGAAGGACAAAGAGAAGCTCTTTTAAAAATGGAGATATTCTAATGTAGGCAATTCAGAAAGGGGTTATCTTCCTTTCCAACCATTCAGGCAGTTCCCCCCCCCCCCCCCCGCCCCATTTCTTTTACTGACTAAAGTCAGTCTTTACTAAGAAAGCTTCTTAGCTTTCTAAATCCATTTTACTAGTATTGTCTTCCTTTTGACTAGAGTGCTGAGAGATGGGGAAAGGGGTGCTTTTTCTCATTGAATAGGGGAATGGAATGATTCCCTCAAATTATTTTTTAATAAAACCCAGAAGGGGTTAAAAAATATAAATATTATCTAGAGTAGTTCCAGAGCTTTTCATTATGGGAATGTATTGGGTTTCAATTTCTTTGGAGTCAGCACAAATCAATACTGTTGACCATCCTCTTCTTTTTCAAAGTCTTTCCATGGCACACATCTCCTAGTTTTCCTTCTACCCCTCTGACTGTTCTTTGTCTACTTCTACTTCTTCTTTGGGTTCATATAGTATGGGCGTTTCTTATGGTTTTTATTGTCATTATTAGCTCTATCCATTTCTCTATCTTTTTCCTCTTTTCTAATTCTATGGTATTAAGAATCATCTCCAAACAGATGACTTTCAAATTTGGAGTGTAATTCAGACATCTTCCTACAGTACAGTTACCATATTATCTATTAAAATAGGGAAAAGTACTATCTGATTTCTGGACAACTTCATTTGTATGTTCCATTAGTTTTTCCAACAGTAAATCACAAACTTGTCTTTCTTTCAAAGTCTGTTCTTTTTCCTAACATCCTTATTTCTAATTACAGGACCACTATCCTATTAGTCTTCCAGACTTAAAAGCTCAGTGTTATTTTTGACTATTCTCTTTCTCATAATCCACAATTAATCAGTCATCAAATTCTCTTGATTTTATACTCACAAAAACTTTTCTACCCATCTCCTTTCTATCTCTTTACCATATTCCTAGTTCAGACTCTCAATTAACTTCACAATTCAGTTGAACATGCATTTATAAATCACCTGTTTTGTTCAGAGCTCTATGCAAAGTTTTGGTAAATATCTAATTTAGATAACACACCATTCCTGACTTATGAAGTTTCTAATCTATCGGAGGGACAAAAATAAAATGATGAATGATAAATTCAAGTACTATCTGAGAATGGAAAGGGAAACTATCCACTACTTCATAACTTAACAGCTTCTGAAGTAATCAGTCATCTGGCTTACATTACCTTTCAGCTTCTGTTAAGACAGTTAAAATAGTTTGCAGAACATTACATAGAAAAGACTAACTGCAATGTAATGATTTTTCTTAGCATCATTTTTAGCTACAATTAATCAAAAGAAAATGAGCAAAAAAAAAGTCAATAATGAAGAATGCTTTCTATCTTCAGAAAGTGGTAGATAAACTCTGAATGGATATTGAGGAATATTTTCCTCTTTATATTTTTTGCTTTTTAAAAATTTTGCAGTATGGATAACAAATATATTTTGCATGACTCACATGTGTAACTGATATATTGTTTGAATTCTCAATGGCTGGGGAAAGGGTAGAAGAGAGAAAGAAAATTTGAAAATCAATTTTAAAAAATCAATGTTAAAAATAAATTCATTATATCTAATAGTGAAATGGTAGAGGATCTATATTCAAATAAAAATAGTTAACAAGAAAGAAAAAAAAGCTAAAATTTCACTTTTTGCAAAGTCTTTCCTGATCTCACTTAAAGCTATTGCTTTCCCTCTCTTGATTACTCCAATTTATCCTGTAGATGCTTTGTTTGGATACAGTGATTTCTGTGTTGTCTCCCCAACATTGGATTGTAAGCTTCTTAAGAGAAGTGGTTGCTTTTTTGCTTTCTTTTTTTTTTATTTTATTTTAAGTGCCTAGTACAAAGCAAGCACTTAATAGATACTAGTTAAGTAACTGAGTGTAGGAGAAGGCAATGTGATGCAGCAGAAAGGATTGGATTAAAACTCAGGAGCTTTTGGTTCTACTATAAGCTCTACTACTAATAAGTTGTGTGACTATGGGAAAGTTACTCTGTAGGCCTCATTTTTGTGATTTGTTAAATGGGACAAGAACTTCCCTGCCTACTAACTTCAAAAGGTTGTTCTGAGTATGAAATGAGATAATGTGCATGACATTACTTTGAAAAGTACAAGGCACTTTACAAATTTAAGATATTACTAGACTCCTTTTATTCTAGGCTGGTCATTAGCAGAGTCTGGGCAACTGTCCAGGGTGGCTGGTTATTGTGTATAGCCTCAGACAGGCCATTGGCAATGGGCATGATCTCTGCGTTCACTGGCTTGGCTGGTATGGATTGTATCTGTTTTTCTCTATTATCTAACATTCCAAATGTAGTAGAAGCTCAAAAAATATTTGTTGAATAATTGAATGAGGTTATTATGTCTGTTTTTACTTACTACCTTTTCCCATCCAATGTCCCCACCTACAAAGGAGAGACTCATAGAGTTATGTATATAGAGCAGGGGCTCCTAATCATTTTGTGTGTGTGTGTGTGTATCATAAACCCCCTTCTGAAATCCTGTGAATGCCTTCTCACAATGCTTTGTTGCCTACATTTGTAATTGAAAGAGTTAATTTCAGTTAGAATTTAATGAAAATTAAGACATAATTTTTCTTTTTCCAACAAAACTTACAAAGCTCTATCCATGGATCCCAGGTTAAGAGTCCCCGACCAAGAGATAGAAAGGAATTTAGAAGTCATTTAAAGATGAGGAACTCTTTGGCAGCAAGAGATATAAAGAGAGATTCCATTTGAAATAACTGTAGATAATATATAATATTTGGGAGTCTAGTTGCCAAAACAATGTCAGGAACTATATGAGCACAATTACAAAACACTTTGTACACAAATAAAATCAGATTTAATCAATTGGAAGAATATCAAGTACTCATGGGTAGGCCAAGTTAATATAATAAAAATGACAATTTTACCTAAATTAATCTACATATTTAGTACCATCCCAATCAAACTCCAAAGAAATTATTTTACAGAGCTAGAAAAAATAATGACAAAGTTCATCTGGAAGAACAAAAAGTCAAGAATTTCAAGGTAATTAATGAAAAAAAAAAAAAACTGTGGCAAATGTAGGTGGCCTAGCTGTACCAGACCTAAAACTATGTTACAAAGCAGTGGTCATCAAAGCTATTTGGTATCAGCTAAGAAGTAAAGCAGCCAAAAAGTGGAATAGGTTAGGTTTAGAAGACACAATAGTCAATAACTACAGTAATTTAGTGTTTGATAAACCCAAAGATCCCAGCTTGTGGGAAAAGGACTCACTATTTGACAAAAATTGCTGGGAAAATTGGAAATGATTGTGGTAGACACTAAGTATTGACCCACACCTAACACCCCATACCAAGATAAGGTTGAAATGATTTAGACATAGCTTATTTAGACATAAAGAGTGATACTATGAACAAATTAGAAGAATAAAGAATAGTCTACCTCAAATCTGTGAATAAGGAATTTGTGGCCAAAGAAGAACTAGAATATATTATGGAATGCAAAATGGATAATTTTGATTATATTAAGTTAAAACATTTTTATACAAACAAAACCAATGCAGACAAGATTATAAGCAAAGCAATAAACTGGGAAAATATCAAGGGTCCTGATAAAGGCCTCATTTCTAAAATGTATAGAGAATTGACTGAAACTTATAAGAATACAAACCATTCTCCAATTGATAAATGGTCAAAGGATATGAAAAATTTTCAGATGAAAAAATTAAAACCATTACTAGTCATATAAAAAATAATCACTATTGATCAAAAAATGCAAATTAAGACAACTCTGAGACACTACTATATACTTCTTATTTTGGTTAAGATGACAAAAAAATATAATGATGAATATTGGTAGGAAATGTGGGACATTGATACATTGTTGGTGGAGTTGTGAACTGATCCAACCATTCTGGAGAGCAATATGGAACTATGTCCAAAGGACTATCAAACTATGCATACTCTTTGTATCAGTGTCTCTACTGGGCCTGTTTCCCAAAGAGATCATAAAAAAGGGAAAAGGACCTACATGTGCAAAAATATTTGTAACAGTCTTTTTTGTAGTGGCAAGAAACTGGAAATTAAATGGATGCCCACTGGAGAATGACTGAATAAGCTATGGTATATGAATGTAATAGAATATTATTTTCTATATGAAACAATAAGCAGGATGATTTTAGAAAGGCCTGGAGAGACTTACATGAACTGATGTGAAGCAAGTAGAAGCAAGAGAACCTTGTAGACAGAAACACCAAGATTATACAATGATCAATTCTGATGGACATGGCTTTTTTCAACAGCAAGCTGTTTCAGGCCAGTTCCAAAGGTCTTATGATGAAGAGAGCCATTTGCACCCAGAGAGAGGACAATGGGAACTGAATGTGTACCATAACATAGTATTTTCACTTTTTTTGTTGTTGTTTGCTAGCATTTTGCTTTCTTTCTCATTTTTTCATTTTAGATCCAAATTTTCTTGTATAGTGTGATAATTGTGAAAATATGTATAAAAGAATTGCACATTTAACATATATTGTATTGCTTGCCATTTAAGTGAAAGAAGGAGAAAAAAATTTGGAACACAAGGTTTTGCAAGGATGAATATTGAAGACTATATATTTTGAAAATAAAAAGCTTTATAAAATAAAATAAATTGTAAAAACAAAAAATTTAAAAGAAATATGAGAAACTGAGGCTTGTAGACATTAAGGGATTTGACCAAAGGGCTGAGGTAGGCAAGAGAAGAAACCTTAGTTTAAGTATTACCTTATTGCCTTCCCTTTTCATCCTCTCGACCACTACTCATGGACCAGGGCAGCTACCCAATCGAAATTTTTACAGTATCCAAAATTGCAAATCTGCTTTTTGACATATGGAAAAACAGAGGCTGTAAATGATTTATTCAATGTCACAAGACAGATGAGAAAACGAACTGGACATAACACCAGTTTTAAAGCTCTTGTGCTGTTCTCTACTTATTTTTATATGACAAGAGAAGGGAAAAAGAGCTTTGACAGCAGCAAAAAGCAGAAGATAAACTGCAGGAGTTGCCTCCTGGGAAACATTCCCAAATTCAATTGCCTGGTGGTTTGTGCATGTAAACGAGAATAATATGAGATCATACAATAAGTAGCCACAAAGGAAGCACTGTCAGGAGATCTGGAGCTTAGAAGCTTTATTCATTTCTTCCTTCACATGAATAAGGAATTTAGCATAGATGATGTCTGATGTTGCATCTTCCCAATTTGTTGTCAAGTCAGTAAGTCCTTATTTAAGAACGTATTGTGTACCAGATAATGTACTATGCTCTGGGAATATAATTATAAGCAAAAGGAAAGACATTACCTGCCCTCAAGGAGCTTACATTCCAGTGGCAGAAGATAACACTTTAATAATTTGGGATTGGTGACCTGGGAACAAGGCATATGTCTGAAATAATCTAAGAATGTAGGGACTATTCACTTTTACCTCTAATATTCTATGACTATGTAAACAAGAGATGCTAATAAATATCTGTTATCACATTTCCCTTCTGCAAAAGTGATTCTTTGGGCCAACATTAGAATGCTCTATTCTCTGACTTTTCTTTCCTTTACTGGTTATGAAATGCTGATCCCAATTTGGGGATCTTGCAGATGGATGGCTGCTTGCATAAAGGCTTACACATGCTGTATAAAAAGCTACAACCTGAAATCATGCATTGCATGACCACTTAGTTGGAATGCTACATTATCTTTACTCTCTTGGCTTGCCAACTGAGGTCCCCAGTAAGTGCTGGCAGACACAAAATCTAACTAAAACCACAAGTGAAATAAGAAGCCATTAATTCCTCTGGATAACAGTTTTAGCATCCTGTAATGGAGGGATATTCTGATTTTATAAAGTTCTTGAATTCTTATTAGACGAAAGATGGAGGAAACTTGAGCCATTGTATCTTATCTTCTGCAATATTAAAGAACAGGGCTGGTCCTTGCAAACCATATAGTATCATTGGAGAGGTGCTGAAAGCATATAAACCCAATGATATACACATGCAAACATATATAATATTGTCCTGTTCCCTATTTATCTAAATTACATTTTCCATGTACAAATGTGATAGAGTGAAGAAATCAACGCATGATGACATTTTAATAGTTTTAGAGACATCCAAGTATCAAAATGCCCCATTTGGAAAGAAAAGAAGTTAACCCACCTTCCCAGAGTAATTTAGCAATCCTTGCTGAATGTTTTTTCCCCTGATTTTTCCCCTTTCTCCTATTTCCTTTTTGTTCTCTCTTCCTTATTATATGCCTTTTCTTTCCTTCCTCTAATCTTTCTTTCAATCTTGCTATGTGAGTGATATATAAAGAATCCCCTTATTTCCCTAGGGGATTTCAAAGAGTTCCACATGAATTTGGGAAAATGTAAAACACAGTGGTTAATATACAGTATAATAACTTGCTCAAATATACAGTAAACTGAAGTTTATAAATGACTGGGAGCAGGCCTTAGTGTATGAGAAGAAAAATGAGGGACTTGGTGATTATTTTTCCATTTACTTGTGGATAATGCCCAAGAAGTCAGTCAAACTAAGAGGGATTAGTGAACTTTAAAAATATTACAGCTTAGAAAGGGGGAGAAAAGGAATAAATTAGGAAGGACAATCATGGGGATAGGTTAAATGAGAAATCAGTTTGAAGAAAAAATGTCAAAATTCCTTCCTTATTTTTTAAAGGTCATAACTTCAAGCAAATAAGTTATAATGTTTTCCCCTCTTTCCTATTTTTAAAAAGAGATTTTTCACATACTATATATAATTACTGGTAAATGTCTTTAGAACCTGCTGGGAAACTTAACTTAATTGCCACAAGAAACCAATTCTATGCGTTATACTATGAATCATTTTATTTGGCTTTCTGGATATGTAAAAGTGATCAGTTTCCATTACCTTCTTCTATCCCTCTGAAGACATTCAAGTTGATCCTGCCTCAATCCCTCTTCCCTTTGAATAATCCCAAATAAAACTTTCTTTTTTGTGTATTTTTCATTTGTTTTGATGCTGAAATAAGCTTTGCTCTGAAATACCAATGAGAAAGATTTTCCTATATATGAAAAGAAATTCTCGAGGAGTATAGAGAAAAAAAAAAAAGGTAGGCTTGGCACTTGGACATAGAAGAGGATATTAGGAAGCTTTGAAGGTAAAGGGTCTTCATGGCCATGAATTTAGAAATTTTCTCATAAGATCATAGATTTCAAACTGGAAGTAATCTTATTTGACAGATAAGAAAACTGTAGCTCAGCAAAGTATATAGAATAACTTGCTCAAAACTACAAAGATCTAAGTGATAGAGCCAGAGTTCAAATCCTCTAGTATCAAATCTTACACTCTTTCCATTGCACTGTGATGCTAATTCTCCTGTAAAAGTGAGGGCACAGCACACAGAGTCTGGAGGACTAATGTTTCAGAAGCAATTTGGAAAAGAAAAATGGTGTCTACCTTGATAAGTTTGCAAACTGCTTTAAAAGCTGGTTACATTTTTAGCCTACGTTTAGGAAAGGATCTGACACAATTAGAACATGACTATGCTGTAATTATTTCATTTAACTGAACTCAAGGCCAAGGTGGCACTCACACTAATGACAGTACATAGGGTTCAAGGACAAGTTCATTGCTTCAAAGGGCACATTCCTTTGAGATATCAGTATTTGGTATAACAGCTAGAATACTGGCAGGGGCTCAAGGGATCAACTTTAATTAGACAATAGGAAATTCTATCTCCTACAGAGGTACTAGAGCTAGGCAACTCATCATACAGTAATTGCACATGTATATTTGTTTTAATTGATTTAGGTTGGAAGTTGTTTATCTGTCCTATTTGCTATATGTATACCACCTATATATCATTGCAGGAGATGAAAAAATTGGTCTTCATAACATTTTCTTGGAGAATTTTGTAATATAATTTTCTTATGTCTATATTAGACATGGATTGACTATATTTAAAGAACATACTATCAATGTATATTGTTCTCCTCTGCAGAAATGCCTTCCTTGGTCTATTTTATGTGTTTGTTGGTTTTTGTCCTTCATTCTTGAAGACTACCAAAATGACATCACTAAGTTAATGTGTCTAAGTGTGATTGATCAGACCAATATGAACTCAGAATTATTTGCCAGAGGTTGGACATAGATGGTTCCTGTCAATATTTGAGGTGGCTTCTCACTTTTTTCTGAGTTAATTCAATTCTGCTTTGCTCATAGAGCATAGTACCTTCTTTGATGACGGCACTATATGCAGACCTGTGCCAGTGTCTTCCATATCATACAATCAATTCTAAAGATCTTAAGAGAGACCTTGAGAATGTCTTTATCTTGCTTTTTTTGACCACTTTGTTAGTGCTTGACTTGTGTGAATTCTCCATAAAGTAGTCTTTTTGGCAAGCATACAATTATGTGTATCCTATTGATCTTTGCTGATTAAGGCAAGTTCCACTACTTCTCTGAAGCCTCTTCTAGTAAGTCCATATTATAATGTTTTTCTCCCTAAATTTTTTTTAATTTTCCCTAGCAACAGGTATCTTAAAGAGGGAGCTGGGTGATACAGTGCAGAGAAAACCGAATTTGGAGTCAAGAAGACCTTAATTCAAACCCTGCTTCAGTTTTTATTAGCTGTGTCATCATGGGCAATGAAATTAACCTTAGTTTCTTCATCCATAAAATGGCTCACTTATATTAGGGCTGGTATGAGCATCAAATGATATATGCTTTTGCAAAACTTCAAGTCCTATATAATGTTATCTATATAATGTTATTTTTATTTCTTTGATTTCTACTTTTACTCATTCATGTGTCATCCTTCAATTAAAGGAATATCTAGGTGGCATAGTGGATAGAGTGCCATATCTGAAGTCAGGAAAATCTTCAAATCTAGCCTCAGACACTTACTGGTAAATCACTTAACCATGTTTGGTTCAGTTTTCTCATCTCTAAAAGGAGCTGCAGAAGAAAATGGCAAATGACTCCAATATATTTGCCACAAAACCCCCAAATGGATCACAAAGAGTGGGAAAGAACTGAAATGACTGAACAACCACAACAAATGAGATAACATATTCCTTAATAACATAAGACATCATATACTTCCTTTGTGTTCTCAATATGTCTCTTCTGAGATGTGAACAATTAAAAAATAAATGGTGATTGACTGATTTACAAGTGGAAAACAGTGCTTCCAGTTTCCATAAGAATCAATGATC